>NC_048303.1:59192994-59415273 GCF_013100865.1 Trachemys scripta elegans | reverse complement strand
GGGTCAGGAGTTCTGGGGGGGGCTGTCAGGGGGCAGGGGTGGGGAGAGGGATTGGAGCAGTCAGGGGACAGGGAGCAGAGGGGTTTAGATGGGTCAGGAGTTCTGGGGGGGGCTGTCAGGGGGTGGGGAGTGGTTGGATGGGGCGTGGGAGTCCCAGGGGTCTGTCTGGGGGTGGGGGTGTGGATAGGGTTGGGGCAATCAGGGTACAGGTAGGGGGTAGGGTCCTAGGGGGCCAGTTAGGATGGGGGGAGGGTCTCAGGAGGGGGCAGTCAGGGGACAAGAGGCAGGGAGGCTTAGGTAGGGGGTGGAGTCCTGGGGGGCAGTTAGGGGCAGGGGTCCCAGGAGGGGGCAGTCAGGGGACAAGGAATGGGGGAGGGTTGGGGGTTCTGAAGGGGGCGGGAAGTGGGAGGGGCAGGGGCGGGGCTAGGGCAGGACGGGGGCAGGGCTCCTCCTGTCCTCTTTTTTGCTTGCTGAAATATGGTAACCCTATGTGAATGAATCTCTCTCTATATATATATGTGTGTGTATAAGGAATAAGTAGTGATAGGAATAAGTAGTCAAACAACATTGTTTACTTTTATCTTTTGCTTTATCATTATATTTACAATAAATGTGGCATCTTTGCCTTATCCCTCTTAATAAGATCCTGCTGGTTTTTATTCTATTGGTATAACACTTGGATGCATGGTTTTAACTCCAGATCCTCTCTGTAGAACTACATAGGTGTATACCATGTGATACAGACATTCTGGAGGTAACACGGACCCTCCCCCAGAAGACCCACATGGTTGGTTTACAGTCATATACTGATTTGCAAGCATGTACATTAATGTGATGAGAACATGAATCCATATTTCACTGTCTGTTCTATTCATGTGAATAGAATAGGACTGAAATATATAAGAATCCCTAGAGTCTGGTATGGAGTAACACAATACATCCTAAGAAAAGAAGCCTAATGTTCTATGTGGCAGCAATATAATAGATTTAATCTCTAGTTCATAGAAAAGTCTTGTGTTAGAGCAACTAGCATCCAAATGTCAACATCTAAAAAACAGCATATTACTGTCTCCATGGCTATAGCAAAAGTAACATAAACAAATATGATTATGAAAGGTTCCAACAAAATATATACTTAATGTTGAGAAGCTCAGGCTAGGGGAAAACCTTGTTGGAAAATAAAATTTGCCTTTATTTATTACAGCACTGACATGACCATCTTAACCTGATTTTGAGAGGAGTGGGGCAACGGCAGCCCAGGCTCGCATGTGTATTTTAGATAAGGGTGGTCTTTTGAAGGATTTATTTTAAAAAACTATGTGTCTGAAGATCCAGGCATTTAAGGCTAAAGATGAATACTCAGCTTGTGCATCTAAAAATCTATGCAAGGATTTTTTAGAGATGTGATTTTATAATCTTCAGCAACACACTAATGACATATTTTTAAAGAAAATTTTAAACTAAGGTCCTGAAGACTAACATGTTCTGAGTAAATATTACAGTAATATTTTTGTCAGTACATTCAGAAACTGTATATATCTGGGGGTTGGCAAATGCCTGTTAAATGGCTTCATTACCACTTGAATGGCTCTTTAACAGTTTCAATGTTGTGCTAATAGGTCTGGCAGGCTGGAGGCTTTTTCACTTTTAAGTACTAGATCCCCTCCGGAGGAAGACTCACCAGGCTGCACCAGCCAGCTGTGGTGGGAGCCTGCTGGAAGGGTCAGAACAGGAATAGGAATGTACCAGCAATGCCCCTCTGCCATGTACATTGGCCAAACCGGACAGTCTCTACGCAAAAGAATTAATGGACACAAATCTGACATCAGGAATCAAAATACTCAAAAACCAGTGGGAGAACACTTTAACCTGTCTGGTCATTCAGTGACAGACCTGCGGGTGGCTATATTACAACAGAAAAACTTCAAAAACAGACTCCAAAGAGAGACTGCAGAGCTAGAATTGATATGCAAACTAGACACAATCAACTCCGGTTTGAATAAGGACTGGGAATGGCTGAGCCATTACAAACATTGACTCTATCTCCCCTTGTAAGTACTCTCACACCTATTATCAAACTGTCTGTACTGGCCTAGCTTGATTATCACTTCAAAAGTTTTTTTTTCCCTTAATTAATTGGCCTCTCAGAGTTGGTAAGACAACTCCCACCTGTTTATGCTCTCTGTATGTGTGTATATATATCTCCTCAATATATGTTCCATTCTATATGCATCCGAAGAAGTGGGCTGTAGTCCACGAAAGCTTATGCTCTAATAAATTTGTTAGTCTCTAAGGTGCCACAAGTACTCCTGTTCTTCTCTATGCAACTGCATATGCCTAAGGACGGCCCTGAGAGGGGGGTATGGAATCTGTCCACAAATCTGTCTCTTCTGCAAAACAAGGGCAGAAACATATATAACTCCCAGGCCAAACTGCACACAAAGACAGCCAGTTCATTCAAACAAGCTGAGATGAGGCAGAGCAACCAATTGTGTACACTAATACTGTAGACATTTAAATTCTATCCCTGGTATCATCCCAAGATAACACACTTAAATAACTCAAGTCTTGGAGTGCCAGCTTTCCTATTTAATGTCCCCAAATGGGATCAAAGAAGTGAATTTTAAACCTCACATTTACAGCTTAGTCGTCCTTTACCCATCACTAAAGAAATCAAGGAGCCCCATCCTTCACCCATAGATTCACACTAGGATGACCAGATGTCCCGATTTTATAGGGACAGTCCTGATTTTTGGGTCTTTTTCTTATATAGGCTCCTATTACCCCCCACCCCCTGTCCCGATTTTTCACACATGCTGTCTGGTCACCCTAATTCACACCTATTCCTAGACCTCCAATAGGAGACTCAACCCTTTTGGTTGCCATAGAGTGGCCATAGAAAGGGTGCAGAAGCAGCTGCCACAACTGAGTGTATTAGAAAGGATTTCCAAGGCAGGTTGCAGATGCCATGTAAAAGTGAAAACAAAGACAAAGACAAAAACCAGAAACCCACCTACAAAACTTCCACAGAAACACAAAAACATAAAGAGACCACCAAAAGAGCCAGCCCTCCTCAAACCCTTGCTGTCTCCAACCTATAGAAAGTCACTCTTCTTTCTATCAATTTTCTCAATAACCCCAATCCCTCTCCCACTTTGTTCACCTAACAATTCCTTGCCTAAACCCCATGAGATCCTCACCCATGTTGGATAGGTATCACCACTTGACCAGGCTGATGGAAACAGGGCAAGAAGAAGCAAAACCCATAAAAAGAGGGGTCTACCGTAAAAGTAAGATCATAACTTTTCCTACTCCACGCAAAAGCACCCCAGAATTAAAATAATATCTTCCTGCCATATCACTTTTTCTTCCAATCTAACCACAGCCAGTTCTAGAACATAAACCTGCCTAATCCACTGCATACATAGATCCCTTAAAAACTGCAGTCCAGTTCTGCAAAGAAGAATGTCTTGAGCTATGCAGAATCAGCAATGTCTTCTGTCAGACACTGATACAATGCTTCTTGAGGAAGGTTAGATTCAGATACACACTGGAAAGCAGGCACCAGATTAGTAGCATGAATTGTACTATTGTTGCAACTTTTACATTATAGAACATAGATATCTCGCAACTAATTGTATGATAACAGACTGTGTTTACCATAGTAAATCCTACTAACTGCATGGTAATTGCAGGTTTCTGCAAGTGAAGTAGCATTCAGCCCCTTTGTGTGCTAACTGGAATACACACATGGTGGTATAGATTGACTGATACTGTATAGAGATCTGCTAATGAGATGTGTGGGAGCCCAGATTTGAAGCTATCCACAGGGCTCTCAGAGATCTTAGCATGGTACTAAGGAAACAAGTGTATTCAAAATTGATGACATTTTGATATTAGTCTCCTTCTAAAAGGACATTAATAAATGGAGACCTTTTCTAGCTCTGACTTGGAATGTCAGTATAATGCTTAAGGGACACACTAAATTCCCCTTGCCATTGAACTTTTGACCTTAATTGATTTAAAATTCTTGTCCGGGGGGGTGAGGGAAATCAAAACTTTTCTTCTTTCCATAACCTCCCCAAGGAGAATCTGAGATGCAGAGACATAAATTATTGATCTGACCCTCTTTTAAAATGGAGAAAAATGCTATATACAATAGCTGCATCCTGATTGCTTTTTATTTTATTTCCCCTTTCAATGCCATCTCAAATTACCATATCAATCACAATTCAGCTAGTGATTCCTAGTCAGGAACTTTAGGCAGCCCACGGAAAGAGGCTGCCTTGCCTTCCTGAGATGCCAAGAATCTTAAAATGTATTTAAAAAATATATATATACTATAAAGCATCTGGCTGCGACACTTACTGGGGTGCTCAGGGTTGTGAGGCACCTCACTACCACCTGCCCTTAGTGTGAGGAACCCTTACCTATGCCTGCCGGGGACCAGCTCCCCAATTCCACTGGCAACACAAGATTACCCTCTAGGCCTACGCATCTCACTCACACTCACTCTCTCATAGGCACACTCCAGCCCTCAAGTCCTCTGAACATCTCCCTGGAGTGTCCATCCCTTAGTCCACTGGACACTGTCAGCATTCACAGATTCGGTTCTCCCGAAGAAACAGTACACCCCAGCTTACCAATTCTATCTCAGATCACTGCTATGCTTAACACACAGCACTTAGATATGTGATCAAATATAAGTCAAGAAATCAAATATAAGTTTATTTAACAAAGCATAAAGCTTCATGTAGTAGCAAGTAGAAGTACAGTACACCCTTGCTATAACACCCTTCATAATAACGAACCTTCGGCTATAATGAACTCTGGGCTAGAGGAGCTGTCAGCTCCTGCTGCAGCCACAGAGCTGGAGGAGCTCTCAGCCACCCCCTTCTACTCTCTCCCCTCCTCCCCCCCAAGTGGCGAGGTTCTTGCTATAACAACGGGTTCATTATAGTGAGGGTGTACTGTATTGGAAACAAATGGAAACATATAAAACAAAATCATAACATGCATTCTAGTGCCTACATTTAATTGACAGTATACTCTCATATTTTGTAGAATATTGCTCACCCCAAAATTTTCACAGCACTTGACAGCCACAGCCTTTCATGAGACCAGTATGCTCTCAGCTTGCCTCCCAGGTGAAGGATTCACTGTGTTTCTTTGCCTCCTATGATATACTAATCCCACCCTTTGTCTTTATTCACCCCTCTGCTGTTTGTTTCAACATGCAGATTTCCTTTCTTATAGATGTTGCCATTTTTTTTTTTTTGCCTGTGGCTCAGTACAAATAGGCATATGCTGGGAGGCATACAATAAACAACTAATCCCACAGGGAGATAGGTGTCAGTTACCTCCTGCCCGAAAGAAACATGTCTGAAGTATGCCATCTCCTAGTGACCTGCCTTAACTCCAAGACCTTAAGAACATATTTTTAGTATAGACACATAACTCCTTGCATATCTGTACACACATATTGCAATGATTATGATGACCAGTGGGCTATATACTATTGGTAGAAATCTCACATGCCATCCTTTGGTGAACTATTATGCATATACCTGACCTGGGGATCCCTGTATAACCTTATGCACCCAATATGTCTTCCGTCAGTTGGCACCAAGAGGTCCCTAGGTCAGACTGGCTCATTGGCTTAGGGACCTTGTCTTTAAGATCAGTATTGGAACTCATCCTCCTTGTACTGTGTGTCAAAGCCTGGCCCCTGTGGGAGGCTTCAAGCAGCACTTGTTCTTCTAACCTTTCCCCGTACTCAGCTAGACAATTCACTGAGTAGCAATAACAGAAGTACCAGAAGGGACTGCAATTCTTGTTCTTCCAGCTGGCTCATGTTGCCTTCAGTGGGTCTGTTTATGGCTATGGAAATTGAGGAAACAAGAATAAATATTGATTACCACAATTAATTAAATGAGAAGAAAGTGTGCACACGATTTGCATAGAATCAGATTCTGATTCCCTTACTCATGTTGACTAGTACTAAGAAGTGAAGTACTCAACATGAATATTATTATTATTTGTAGCACCTCAGAGTCCCAGTCAAGGATCAGGACCCTACCAAGTTAGGTGGTGTACAAACGCAAAACAAGAAGACAGGCCCTTCTCCAAAGAGCTCTACTTAAGTAAACATGAGAAAGAACAGTAGCTTCTGGCCCACTGACTGGCTCATCCTAAAGTGCCTATGAGCCCTGTAGCATAAATGGACATAAAAAGGAATAAAAAGCAGACACAGTTCAGATACTTAAGAAATAATCTCCTTCCTGACATCTAGACTTGTTTTTATCAATTTCAAACCACACCAACAAAGAGAAGGTCACAGTTTCACTCAATTTAAAATATAACACCATTACATTTACATTTATTCCAACTAATAATGGGACAGATCCTGAGGGTGAGGAAATACAAAAAAGGAAAAGAGGATGATACTCCTACTGAATATGCACTAGACCTAGTGGCATCAGTGTAACACATTATAAAAGTTGTATCCTGGCCAGTATGCCCTAGGATATGCATCTCTTGGGAGACACCAGGACCTGGTGATGATGATCTGATGATGAGAATGATGACTAACACTTTGGATCCTTTTGCAAGGGATGATGTGAGTATATGGATGCTCAGAAGCACGTTTTGTATTCTCTCTAGCTACCTTGCTGGGTTGGAGTGTTTGTGATTTTACTAATTGTGTTAATAAAACTATTACAAATGCAGAAAGGTTTTCTAAGGGTGAGTGTTGCAACCATGCACATTGGGGTTCCCAGCTGAACAGTAACCGGGACAAGAACCTACCAGATCTCAGAATGTTAATGGAGAATTCTAAAGTAATCAATATAATTAATACACAGTCAATAAATCAGGCAACACTTTAGCTTTGAAACATGTTCCCCACCCCCTTTGGTCTAAAATAGTACTAATTTGTCAGCCTTCAGGGCACACTAAAAGATCCATTTGTTTCTCTAGCTGTGAGGGGTTAGGATGATAATGGTGAGAAATTATAAAGTCTTAAATACATTTTCAGCTGCTGGGTTATTAGATATGTTAATTAGCATTCAAGGGGGGGATAGATAAATAGTTATTTTTAAAATCTGTCAAGGAGCACTGTAATGGGGCTACAAAGCCCATACTTAGCATAGACAGAAGTGGGAGGAGAGTTTCTCCTGTTTACAATCAAGCAGCTTGAGCATAACCCCATGCAGTTATCAGAGATGACAATCATGAAGGCAGGCACCTATAGCTGCAACCTACAGAGGAAACAAGGCCTGCTATAAAGGGACAGTACAGAGAAGAAAGGGGAGGCGGAAGGGCCTGGGATAGTAAGGTAGTGTCAGAGAAAAACAGAGTTCTCACTCTCAGGTTGGGTGCAGCAGGTCAGATACTTTATTATCTCTAGCAGTGGTCTGCACCAGGCTGCATCCAAGAAAACACCCTTGAGACTGAAACAGATGGCAAGCCCAAAAAGTGAAGGGCAACAGGTTTCATTGGAGGTGAGGGTCCAAGAACTGACCTGAATGAGAGCACACTAAAGAGGGCCAGTCAGGAGAAGCTGAAGCTCTTGAGAGATCACCCCAAGAGACAGTGACAAGGATCTATAGCAAAGCCTAGGTGCTCCATAATATTGAATGAGTGAGGAAAAACAAGGAAATAGATCAATGAAAATAAATACTTATTAATAACTTCTAGAAGCTCTGATCAGAAATTGGGATCCCCTTGCACAATGTGCTGTATCAAGATGTAGGGGGAGATTTTCAACGCCCAAAAGGGAAGTAATGTGCCCAACTCCCATTTAAAATCAGTGGGTAGTACAAACATTTTTGGATAAATTAGCTAGACACAGTATTGATTGTCACCTGTCTATATATGTCATGTTACCACTTTAGTAAACTGAATGGATAAATTAGAGATATATGTGTGTGAATGCTTGGAAAAAATATCAAGAGATGCAGTCCATGGGATAATTTATATAAAAAGTCAGACGAGCAGAGTAGTATTAAGTTAAGGTGAGCTTTATACCCTGACTCTCTCCTTTTGTCTCCCATTCTGACGTTTATTCTAGAATTTCTTATACAAAAGGAAACTATATCCACTTCCTTGCGCCAGCCTGCATCATTATAATCTGATGCAAAACCTGCATCCCTCTCAATTGCTTTGAGAGATTCTACAGCAACATTTTCCACTGACCTTTTCCAAATATCCTGAGATTGTCTGGTATGTCATGTCAGCGATGTCATGTAAATACAGCATGTCAAGAAAAATCAGGAGACCTTTCTCAGATTATTTTGTAGTACACCATTAGAAATCCAATTCATGGTGCCCTACTGATTGTGTAATAAATGTGATGATAGCATATATCATTACAGCTGGATTTGCTTCAAATTGGCATTTTGTGTGCCATTGCACTGGAATAGATGGATGGTTCAACTCTGAATGAGAATATCTCCCCAGTGGGACCTTTCCTGTTCTTTTTCTCTTTCTCTTTATTATGAATGGTTATGACTGTTTTTAGTTAAAATCCAATGGGACTGAAATGAGCTAGGAAAGGTTTTATTTCTTCTTGACCTTTAGTGGCTCATACAGTACTCTACATCCCCTTATTACACAATAAAAGTATTGGCTCTCTATAGAAGATTGTACTCAGAGACTGAAGGCGATACATTAACTTATTGTCAAGGCAAAGGGAAGTTCCAAGCTATTATCAATGCCTACATACATCAGGAAGCTGCAACCAAGACTCTAAACTGTGTACATGTGAGAATTAAGCAAGACAATTATTCTTTGCTCAGAACTTTTGTTTGATGTAGAAATAAAAGAAAAATGCATACCGTATGCAGGAAATGTGAATAGTACGTTGGTCCTGGTAATTAAATATGTTGTATGCAAATTGATGAATATTTAATAATGCTGAGATCAGTAGCTTCTTGTTTGACTTGATACAAAGAATTCTGGCATGTAATATTCATGAGAAGGTATGTATGAAATTCAACTTCTCTGAATTGTAAAGACACTGGAGCTTTTCTGGTTTGGGGGAATTGCTTTGCTCTTCCCCAGCTGAGAACGGAAGATGGCTATATATGAAGAAGAACTTCATTAACCCTAATACATATGAGGAGCCTGCCAAACTCAAACTAAATGTGCTATTAGACAACAGCATTTTATGTCATTCTCCACTTTTTTAGCCAAAGCCTTTCTGTTACTTTATTTCAGTGATACAGATTAGTAGTCCTCACTAGTTGTGTTATAGAACATTACCCATAAACATACTTGTTATAGAATTGGCAGGCATAGAATTCTTCACAGTATAATTCTCTTGTTGATTCATTCCATTAATCATAAATTCTTTGATTTAAAAGTCAAGACCTAGCAAGATTGTTCTTTTGTCAAGTGAAACAGTATTGCAAAGTCTGTATGTGCCTTAATTGGGATGAGACTCACACTTCACCTGAAGTACACAGCCAAAGAGGCTAACAGTGTTTTCCATAGTAAATGGTAAGAGTTTTTAAGTTTAAAAACATATTGGAGCTATTTATTGCCTGGGTACTATACTGGGAGCTTGCAACAAATACAGCTATGCAATTCCAACCACTTCAAAAATGAAGAATAAAATATATTAAAAATGTAAATGTATAAATACAAAGATAGATGACTTAGAGGGGAAAGAACTCACTGTTTCCCCCTTTAGGACAAAGAGGAAAATGTAATGACAGGCTTCATGTACATAAATTATAATTTTACTTACACATAGTTTGTTCTGATTGTATGAATGATAATATAGTTTGCTGATGTAACTGTATTCATGAAGAGTAAATGCAAGATGTACCCTGTAGAAAGTTGGTCAGCCTGAGCTGATAGGTTGTGGACTCTGGCTAGGTAGGGAACCCAAATTCTAGAAGGGGTAATGAGGTGCTTGTCCAAGAGACTAGGAGCTCTGCCAGAAAATATAAATGACTTTATGGAACCTGTCTAGATCAGCAACAGAGCTGGTCTTGCAGAACCAGACCAGGTACCAGTGAAGTAGATGGCACTGATTTTGCTGAGCTGGACCAGGCAGCAGCAGGACCTGTTGATGTGGGCTTCACCAGCCTGGAGAAGAAAGGTGGAGGAGAGCCACACCCTGGGGCTAACATGATCACGAGTATATCTGGATTTGTGAGTGAGGTTTTAGGTGTGTGTGTGTGTGAGGGAGGGGAGTATTGTTCTGTGCATAAGAGTTCCTGGCCAAAGCAAGCCAGGCAATTATTACCTGAGGCTGTGGGGTCAGCCATATCCCTAATATAGGGTTGGCTTTTGCTCATTTTTTTTTATAAATATACAGTTGTGTTTTTCCCAAATAGAAGGTATTTGTGGTTTCATACGGCCAAAGTTTCCTAAGTGATAACAGGTGGAGAAGAAATACCTGTAAAGTGAGCACAGAATTTAAAATTTTACATTTCTAAAACCAAAGAGAAAGTAAAGTTTCTGGTGGAGGCTTGAACCATAAGTTTTATTTGTTTTAAATAGTGTCCCCTAGCCATATTATTGAACCCAGCCCTGGTTACTGCCACTGCCACCAGGCAGAGGAGATACATCATCATAAAATGGTGTATTGCCTAATGGCAAGTTTGTAGGGCCAGCTAAAATTGCATTTTTATCCCCCCTCTCCAGCTCCCCACCCCCCAAAAATGTTTTCTTAGTGGCATAAAATCTTGTTACGTCTGAACTTCTTGCTGACCAACGTTAACATTTGACTTTAATGTCATAAAATAAACTAATGTAAGTTCTATGGCCCTATAATCCCTTCTGACAAAATAGATTGATATATTTAAAGGGGAGGAACCAAATCTGAAAAGATAATAGTGTGGCTACGAAGAGTCTTTTTTAATATGGCAGTATTACAGTGATTATCTATCACCTAGGACCCAGCAGATTATAAGGTCATTGGCAAGGTTCTGGCCTTCAATTTGTTCTCACTATTTGAGACCCATTCACAGACTAAGCAATTAAAGGATTTCATGGAAGCATATTAAAGTTATGTATATTGTAGTATACTTTGCTTTCAGCCCTCTTTATAAATTCTCACTTGAGTTATTGCAAATTAGATAGTTAAAGTTATGGGCCCTCATCCTGTATGTTAGAAGATGGGCTGAAGATAGGGGCAGACTGAAGGCTGGTGTTTGGGAATGAGGATGGTGTTGGAATGCTGTATTAACTGAAACATTCCTAGTTATTTTTAGGTTTGAATTCTGAACTCTAATTTCACATTAATGAAGCTTCACCACAGGGAATTTATAATTTCTCCCTCTTAGGTACTTATAGAGCCCATTGTGCTATCGCGTCTGAGAAACTCAATCTTTAATGTAGTTCTCCTTACACCACTGCTGAGAAGTAGGTAATTACCACTATCTCCATTTTACATTTGCAACCTGAGATACAGAGAGTATATGACTTGACTGAGGCCACACAGGAAGCCTGTGACAAGCAGGAAATTGAACCCAAATCTCCTAAGTGCTAGGGTAGCACCCTAACTACTGTAACATCCTTCCTCTCTGTTGGTATTATAGTAGCTCCTGGAGGCCCCAATGAAGAATGATGCTTGATTGTGTTATGCCTACACAAGCAAGAGCCAGTTCCTGCCCCAAGGAACTTAAGTTCTAAATAGACAATTCAGATAGAAGGTGGTGAAAGGAAGTATTATCATCCGCATTTACAAAAGGAAAACTGAAGCACAAATTAAGCGACTTCTACGTCACATAGGAAGTCTGTGGCAGATCTGAGAATCAATCCTACATCTCTTAAATCCTAATCCAGTGCCTTCCACAAGACCATCCTTGGATGTTGTCACAGCCAGGGCTGGAGCATCCATGGGGGGAAAATGGTGAGGGCTGAGCACCCACCAGCAGCTCCCCTATCAGCTCCCTCCCTTCCCCACAGTGTTTACCACCTACCTGCAGGCCCCACTGATCAGTGCCTCCACTTCCTTCCCCACACCTTCTGCCCACCGCGATCCGCTATTTCGCAGAATGCAGGAGGCTTTGGGAGGGAGCGAGGGAGAGAGAGGAGCAAGGGTGTGGCACACTGGGGGAGGGGTGGGAAAAGGCAGGGTGGGGTGGACTGGGGGCAGGAAGAGGCGGAGAGGAGGCAGGAAGAGGCAGGGCAAGGGCAGGGCCTTGGAGGAAGTGGTGGAGTGCTTTCCTCCACCTGTGCTTTCAAGTACACCCAACAGGTGACAAGTCTGGCTTCGTGCATGTCACGTTGAGTGGAATGATGTGATCCAGCCACTCTCAGACAGGATTTCTGGGCTATGCCCCTCCATGCCTGTGGTTTTAGGTTTTAATGATACAGGCTGAACATTGTTTTCTCCCCAAATATAGAAAGCACATAGAGCAAATAGTAAAAGCAATAAAAGCTCTGCACATATTGGTATTACTTACACCTTGGTAAGAGCCCTTCAGCTCAGCTAACTCTATCTCTGGCAGGGAGAAACAGACTGTCTCTGCTGCAGAGAGAGTGTGTGTGTGTGTGTGCGTGTGTGTGTGTTAGAGTCACCTTTTATCCCAGGCTTCAGCCTTAGGGAGGGTAAACCATTCTAGAGCCAGACAGGTAGTGTCTTCTGCAATAAACAGCTTTTCTGTTGTTTCCTCCCGGATGCTTATCTGTGTCACTGTTACATTTCTTGTTGGTTTCTCCCTTCTCCTTTGATGTAACTCCTGGCAGTCAGGCAGGTAAATACCAAATATTAAGGAGTGGATCTAATAATCAAAATGTAAAACTACTGCATGTGGCTCCCTGGAACTTAATAAGTTTTATGTATTCATTGCAGACAGAAGTGTTCAATCTTAGCCTTGGTGACAACTTAAGATAACTTCTTGTGTGTTCCAGGAATAAATCTCTTCCCTTTTGTCAGTGTCAGTATTGCTTATTCTGGTCGGAGTCTACCACTCTTGCACATGATAAGCAATATCTTAAAATCGGTGGGTCTACTCACAGCATAACAAGTAAAAGGGACAGACTCAGGTCCTCCATAATTAAAGCCTTAATTAATGTCTCAAAAATAAAGTGATTTATATAAAATGTGAGATAGCGTTAAACATTTGATGGAATTTCACCAAGTACTGGTGATAATGCTATCTATATTTTTCCATTTTAATGGAAAGTTGGATCTTTAAGCTGTTTTTCACTAACAGCTATGCCTAAACTTTGAAAATGTCCACATATGTACAAGATATATTGAAATTGTTTCTTTTCAGTTCAATTGGATATTACATGAGCTATTTAAAAGTCAATGTTCAAACATACATAAATTATGGTAGAAACATTTTTCTTATCAAATTAATCTTTTGATTGTCAACAAAAATGGTTACCTGGGAGACTTTTAAAATTCATTTTAATATCACTATTATAGTTGGCTTTAATTCTGGAATCATTATTGGGTGTGCCATTGCACAGAAAGTTTTGAGGTTCTTAAAAAAAAAATCTACATTTCTCTAGGTGACCTGTATTTTAAATACCATTCTTCTGGTACCAGCAATATATTTTGCAAGCTATTCAAGGTGTTCAAAAAATGCAGAGCCCTGACAGATTAATAATAAAACATTGGAAATAGTAGGCTGGACTATGAGCTGGTGTAAACTGCTAGAGCTACACTGACTTCCTTTTCAGAGGTAAGTTAGAAGCCATTTATTCCCCTCCTCACCATCCCTGTTACAGGAATGTTTTATAAAAGACTTTTCATGCAGTTCTTCACAACTCCCAAATAATTAATACAAAAAGTGTAGGTCTCTGAATCTTAAAAGAGTTGGTGGCTGTTCTTTCTGGCCTAGAGTTTCTGTATTTTTAACTAAAAATCTCATTAGATGTCAAGGCATCTGTTAACTACTATCTTAATGGCCTTACAGACCCAGACCTTTTATTCATTTGATTTTTCTTCAAAGAGGGACTGCTATGACAGCCATAAAAAACAAACTTGCTGCTGCTAAAGTGAAGTGTTCTAGGCAAATATATTTTACAGTGGTGTGTTGCATTTCATAAGGATTAATTGCTGTAACAATAACAAATTCACAATGTAGACTATGAACTCTCTAAGGACCTGATCAAATGCTGAAGATCGTAAATAGCAATCTTTCCAGTGACTTAAGTAATGGACTTTGGAGGAGGCCCTATGCAAGTCCCCATGTTATGCAAACAGAACAGAGGCTGCTTTCCTGGACAGTCTCGTTCTGTGGGACCTCCTCCCATTCTCTACAAAAGGTATGGCTGTCTCCCACTCTAATGCTTATTCCTTCAAATCTTGCCTGTGTCTAGCTTCCTCACTTGTCCATTGTTAGGGTGACCATACATCCTGTTTTGGCCGGGACAGTCCCTTTTTTAAGCCCTGTTTCGGCCAGCCCAACTTTTTTGGCAAAACTGGGCATTTGTCCCATTTGCTCTTGCCAACTTGATCAGTTGGAAAGAGCAAACAGGACAAATGGCACTTTTGTCAAAAAAATGGTGTGCAGGAATGTAGTGATGCCAGCCCCATGCAGGGAGTGAGGCAAGGATCAGGTGGGGGGCAGGCAGGGCCTGGACGAGCAGCGATGCCAGCGCCACAGGGAAGGGAGCATAGGTGCTGGAACTAGGGGTGCTGGGCATGCTGCCGCACACCCTGGCTTGAAGTGGTTTCCATTACATACAAGGTTTACAGTTTAGTTCAATGGCTCTTAGCAGCCCCACCGTACAAATTGTTCCAGCACCTCTGGGAGGGAGTGCAGGGCTCGGGTGAGCGGCGACGCCATGCGCAGGGCAGAGGGGGGCCTTGGGTGGGGCCTGTGAGGGCAGGAGGCAAGGAGGGCTCTGGCAAGCCCCATGAATGGGGAAGGAGTGGCAGGGGGGGCCTTGGGCCTGCCCCATGCGGTGTCTCGTTTTCCCTTTGGGAAAATATGATCACACTATCCCCGCTGCTCCCATGGAAGTTAATCTAATTTTTCTTTGAATTAAGAAACTGGTTTTCAAATTTGGTTTAGCTTCTACTCTGAGTACATGCTTCTGAACCAGACACAAATCTCTGCCTCTCTGTCTAGTGCTGGAGAAGCGGAGAGCAGTGTACTTTAATCAAGGAGTGGACACTAGCTAGAGCTCCTGTATTTGTTTATAACATTATAATATCAAAAAGCACCACTGAATGCTTCAACACCAGTGCATGTTGGTAAATTGCCCAGAGCGAACTGGGAGCAGCCAGTGTATTAGGGTGGAGTCTGAATGTACATGAAGCTAAATTGTTATGTCTCCACCTAGAGGTCAAATAAAAGAAATTTGAAATGAGATTAGGCCATTGGGAATATTTGTAAATGACACAAAGTGTTACATAGAGATGCAGAAATCAAGCTGTGATGCTGATGAATTACTATGAATAGAAACTAAAGATTCACATTTATAATAAGAAAATAAAGTTAATTTTCCATAAGGCAGCAAGTATAAGTAGATACTTTGTACAGCTGCTTGTTGCTGGTAAAATGAAGAAATGAAAATCAAAGGGGAATTTAAATAGATCTTTTTATAACAAGAAGAAAATAAAAACAAACAATAAGAGATTCTGTTCCAAAGAAAACTGATGGTTATGTTCTTCTTGTGATGTCATAGCAATACCACATATATGGGGAGGGCCCGTGACACACAAAAACAACAGCTCTGACTTGTGAGATTCATTATTTCTTACAAAGTATGTGTCTAGAATTATTCACAGCAGCAGCAGGGTTGTTTTATTTATGTTTGTCATGATAACTTTTCAAATATGCTTAAACTGTATATTGGGTTTCTATGTTCAGATGTCTCACTGACTTCCAGATAAAAATCTTCTCAGTCTACAAGTAAAAATAGATGTTTTCTAACACCCAGCCCTGCAAACTCATCGTGGGATTTTACTGGCTCACACATCACCAACTGTAAAGATTCTGAAATCAGGAATCTGTTAATAATTCTGTTGATGGGTCACAAGCTGGAAAAGGATCCAGGTCATTCTGCTACAACTACTGGATAATCTGATGTGCTTACAAGAGTAATACACTAGAGTATTAGTATTAGTACACTAATAAATTGTGTTTTACTCAGTAAAGTAAATAAATGTGGCTGACTAGCTAAATGCAAAAGTGGAGCCAATCAGTTCAGTAAGAGGTGTCATTTTACATAGTCACATTTCTGATTAGTGCTGCACTTTAAAGTTTTAGGTGTTACTTCTCATTCTTTTGGTTACTTGATGTCCATCAAATCCCTGGCATTTATAAGGGGGTGCAGGAAGCAAGTTAATTTTTGTGAGCCTACTCATGTACTTTGACACAATCAGAAACTGCATATTTCATTACTTCCAATTTTTCCTTCAACTTTGAATTTTATACACTTTTAAAACCACTTATATCCATAGATATGTATGTTACAGACCCAAGAGGTTCAGACTGGTATGTGAATTTTTGAATGCTTATCCAAACCAATCCCTGCTTCATCCAACTCTACTACATTTATAGATACCTACTTCATTTTTTGGGATGAGAATCATTCAACACCCAAAGTAGATCCAGAATGTAAAATTCAAATCCACATTTCAAACACCCAAGGTTCAGTGCATCATAAAAATAGCAGTCAGATGTGAAATTTGGATCTAGGTCTGTGTAAGGCGGTTGCGGCTCTCTCCCCATCCATCAAGGCAGGAGACCATGCCCCTTTGCTGTGACACTTCCGGACCACTGCGGTTCAGGGGAAAATTAGCTCACAGTTAGTGTCCCAGGACTGCAATCAGGCTGAGCAGTGATAAGTCTATAGGCCCAGAGCCCTCAATCAGAGTGTGGTGACACCCAGTTAATGGCTCTGGCTTGTGATCTGGGAGAGCAGCAACAAATCTATCTGCCTGAGCCATTGATCAGGGCAGGGCAGCAATCAGTTCAGGTAAGGGGCTCTGGCCAGCAGTCAGGCACAGCAACAGTGGGGTTTATTTGCCCAGGGCCCTCAATCAGGGCAGGTCAGAACAGCACAGCAGTCTAGGGGAGATTAGCAATCTGGTGTGACAGTCAGCAAACCGTCTGGCATCCTAGTTCAGGCAGATGCCAGACCAATGCAGGGCTCCTGAACAGAAAGTGGTGAGGCTACCACTCCTGACAGTGGCATGACAGGGGATAGGGGGATGCAGGCCCTCCTGCTCCACTGTGTTCCAGCCCAGGACCCTAACAGTGGTGGAGTGGTCCACCACTGGGTCAGTGGTCCACCGCTGGCCAGCTTGCAGTCAGTCACATAGCTGAACCCTATTCAGCTTCCCTGGGCTCTTTCCTAGACTCCCAGCCTGGTGGTACCTGGGTTGTCATTAGTCTTGCTTGGGTAAACAGCAAGTGGCAGCCCCAACAGCTCCTCAGTGTCCCTGGTGTCTGGCAGTTCTTCTGGGTCTCTGGCCCTGTAGCAGCCTCCATCAGGTCCAGGCTGCAACAGCGGGGAAGAGACGTCCTGTTTCTCTGGCAGCTCTGCCCCAACTCAGCGAGAGGGCCAGCATTTTATAGTTCCTGCGGGGTGATTCTGGGTATCCCGGTTCTGCCTACCAGGGGGCAGTTTCAGCTCTCTCCCCGTCCATCAGGGAGGGAGGCTATGCCTCCTCACTACAGTCTGCATTCAGAACTGCTATCCCAAAATTATTGGGTGTTCAAATTCAGTGTTTTGTTTTTACCTTATCTCTAGGGACACATGCACAGTTAAAAAACCCCCAGCAATCTGATTGTTAAATGTTCTAGTAACGCCACAGAATAAAAGTTTAAAGACTATTGTTTCCTTGTTCTTCAGGTATTTCCCCTACACACTTCTGATGGTCTTTATTGATATCTTTTACATTTCTGGAATCTTATGTAAAATTAGATCCAGGCCTTTTATTTTAATATTTGTTGCATAAAATTACTGCATTTACTGGATTCAGATGCAGGGGTTTCATATAGCATGTAGAAAATATCTCCCAGAAGGTAGCAGTCAAATAGACAAGATCATTCTAGCATTTCTCAATTAGTCAGGAAACTTTTGATTCATTTCATTTATCTTGCTCTCTGAACAACACATTTTAGAACTATATTGCTAATGTCAAAGGCCGCGTTTAGCATAATCATCTAACCAAATTTTCATATAATAAAACCTCCAAATCCCCACAAGGTCCAATTATTTCTATTGCTTACAGTATGAGCACAGGAGGCTGAATAACAACCTACTGAACACAGAAAATTTGTTGGAAAAGTGACCTTGGCCTATTTATAAAGCAGACATAGCACTGCTTGACAAGATAAAAAAATACAATTGGGGCAGGATGGAGGGTTGTCAAGGTCCAGATTCTTGGTCAAGGTATAGTTAAGGTCCAAACTCCAGAGAAAATACAAAAATAATAAAAATAATGATAATAAGTAAATAATAAGATTTCACAGTCTGTTCAAAAGCATCCACCAGTCTGGATTTGGCCCGTGGTCCACTTGTTGACTACCCCTGATCCAGATCATCATTCTACATTGCTTAACAAAAGGGATACATCAGGAATACCTCTTAGTCTTGTGTCTCTTTGACACCCACCTTCACTCTTACCACTTATCTCTCTGTTGCTGTGCTTTCAGTGGTTCATATATATATATCTGCTTTCTCCCTTACTTCCTCTACATTCAAGGCTCTGTCCCTTTATATACTCCCATTATACTCTAAACCACAATCCAAGCCAGTCTGTGCATCTCCCCCAGCCCATCTCTTTACAGCATGCCTCTTCTTCTTCCTGGCATCTTTGTGCCCCAAGACCACTGGCCTTCATCTTATTCTCTCTCTACACCTAGGCTTCCCTATCTCTTTAAGGACTCTCTTCTTTAATTGATTTTCAGCTCTCAAACCTCTCTCTCATGCTTCAAGGACACTTCCTACATTCCAGCTGCTTCCAACCTCTGTCGCTAAAGCTTGTCCTTGCATTTTCCCAACATTTTTGATGCCATTATTGCTCAACCACCTGCATGCCAATCCTTTTTATCTTGTATCCCACCTCCCCATCCCTTCCCCCGCCCCCAAGTAATTACTCATGTGCTACAGTGTAATTAGCTTGCTAAAAGAGTGAGGGGAATCTCATGTTCATTCTGAAAATTTGTATAGAGGTTTGAATTTTTCTAAAATGAATTATCCAAGCCACAGTTCCTAGAATGAAGGTTTCCCCTCTATGTGTGTTAAGTGTGTCAAATACATTTTAAAATAAAAAACTTGCTAAATACCTATTGCTGGACATATAACCAAATGCACTTCAGATTCCATATTTCTACTCTGGTAGTCACTTCAGTTTCAAATATGTTCTAATTGTATTTAGTTCATTAAAGAGCAATTTAAAATAGGCATACCAATAATTCCACTATAATTAGTTACAATGATATGAATGACAGTGATTTTTAACTCCTTCAGTCCTTTCAGAGACTGTACTGCTCTAATTATCACCATTGAGTTGAATAAATCATGACTGAATAGAACCCAAAAAAGGAACTAAAGAGAGTTGAGAGGCTGCCTTTCTACCAACACCATCTTTACCCTTCAATTTGCAACATGCATGTTCTTTTCCCCCCCATCATGTATTGTTAGAAAAATTACTAGCTAAATTCTTATTCTGAATATGTATTGTTGCAGAAAATGTGTAGTGTGGCACACAGCTTGATACTTGCAATACTGGGTTGAGCTTACAATGCTGGCTGTTAGAAAACTCTACCTTTGATTCGTAAAAGAAACAAATGTTATGAAAGTTATTGATGATGAAAAATATAGAACATTTTCAAATAGACAACCAGAATATCACGTTTAAAGTCCTTTTTCTGACCACTACCTCACTGGAATTGTTCAATTAGTGTGATGATATTTTTACATACTTATTTTCAGGTATGATATCAGAACCATATATACTCTACTGGTAGAGCTGCCCCCAAGTTGAGAGAAAAAAATAATTGTCTCATGATATTCTTACAGAGAGTCAATGAGAGCTGATGTGTCATGTCACAGTGTGCCAGACTGTGAATTCAATAACACAAGGATTTGCAACTCACATCATGAGATCTGTAATATTTTTCCTTCATGGTAGGCTTGAAAAAAGTGGGACACACCAATTAAAATGGTAACATCCTACAAGTTTTGGGACAGTTAGTTGAAATGTAATAGTTATAACTCCTCTAGTTTCCTAGGACTTCAAAACAACCAAGGAGAGATGGTCCTAAAGAAGCTAGTGCAGGTGTTACACTGAGCCAAGTACATACTGAATTATCTCTTCATAGATTCCAAAGCCAGAAGGGACCATTGTAATCATGTAGTTTGACCTCTTGTATACAGGCCATAGTATTTCCCCAAAATAATTCCTAGCCCATATCTTTTAGAAAAGACATACAGCTTTGGGTATTTTGTCATTATTGTGTGACTACTCATGCAATGATGGCATGATCAAAATAGCTCATAATGATGCACTTCAATATTAAGTTTCAATTCTCACTGACAGAGCTCTCAGTAGCTAGGAACAAAAATAGTGGCAACCCTACATGCTGAAATAGAGCTGATAAAGTAACTCTTAGAGCCGTGTGAAATTTGCAAAATGAAAACAAACTCAGGCAAAACACCTCTACCTGAATATTCCATTATAAGTATGTAATTTGTGCTAAATTCAACACATTTTTGGTGAGCAATGGATGTTCTATGGTTTTGCGTGGAAAGGATGTTAAACTTTGCATTGTTTCAATCCCAAGTGGGACAGCTGCTGGAGGACAGTTAGTGTTGACATAAGTAAAAGAATGTCTGCACTCATACTGCATTGACCTCTGTATATCGACCATGGTTCTACACCTCTTGGGGAGGTGGTTTTACTATGTTGGAGTAATGGGGCACTTACATCAGTGAGAGACAAATTTGAGTGTAAACACATACAAGGGACTGGACTAGAAGACCTCTCAAGGACCCTTCCAGTCATACACTTCTATATCTAGGGCAAAGCAAAGTGGTTTATGTTGACCTAACTTTGTAGTGTATCATTCATCTGTGTTGCTGGTGAAAAGGGACAGTAAATTTTACTGGAAGGTTTGTTTATTATTTAATCAAAAAGAGATCCCATGAGAAGCCATTATCTGAATTTTGAAGGAAGTCTGGTGATAGCAGAAGAATACATAATTAGAAGACGTACATAAAGAATATACAATAAATAATATTAATGTGAGTATAATAAAGTTCTTGATATGTGTGTCACATTAAAAATAGAAGGAAGCATTCAAATAGGAGTTTTGTGCGTAGGTAGATCAATTACTTCCACAGGAACTGCTGTAAAAGCAAACGAAAAATGATCAGTTACATGTTTTCAAATATTTCACCTTAGAAATAAGATTTTTTTAAGTCCCAAGAAAAATTACATAGAACAGAAAGTAGAATGGGTGACAGTGGTGCTATAACTACATAACTTGCGTGCACACTGAAACTCAGGGTCAAAGGCCAATACGCCTCATAACCTAAAAGGTATGTATTGTCACTATTTTGTTCTATTGATGTTCTTTTAACACCCTCATCAGAACAGAGTAGACGATTATATGTACTACTTGGGAGGCGAGGGTATGATACTCTCTCAGGGTGCCCTGAACTGTAAGCCACTGTGTTACCCCTCTGCTTCAGCAAGAGAGCTTTGCTGAAGCTTAAACTGCACATCAGCACTCTGCCACACCAGTCTGTCCACCTCATCAGCAAACACCTCGAGGTCCCACCTGTCTAAACCTTGCCTTGCAGGTAAAATTCATCGAACCTCAGGGTGACATTTCCCAGGGTACTTGGAACAGCTGTTGAACAGTTGTGTCCCCTCAAATCTCCAACCTGGGATGCCTTTTACACTGCTTCACTATAAGAGCGACCACTCCTGTTTCTGCTCACGCACAGCCTCTATCATGTAACATCATTGAATTACATGAATGAACTGGCCAGCCACTCATGAATTAAATAGAGAGCAACACCATCATATTCCCAGTCCCAGATCTTCCCCGAGAAGTGTGTGTCTTGTACTGCCCAGCACCCTGCTGGACAATATAAGTCCATAGAAAGTCCATAATTTCATCAATGGAAAATGATATGCACAGACCCAGTTATCTCAAGAGGAGGTTCATGAATACTTCAATCCAACATACTGGTTTAGATAAAACAATAAAACAAATGTATTAACTACAGAAACAGATTTTAAGTGATTACAAATAAAGAGGCATAAAAGTCAGAACTGGTTACAAAGAAAATAAAAGATAAAAACACAGACTGATATCTAATTTAGCAAGCTAAATGGATTCAAAGCAAAGGTTTTTCCCACCATACGCTCTTTACAGTCTTTACTGGCTGGAAGCCTCCAGGATCCCTCTTCCAGTTCAATTATTCAGGTGTTGTTGCTGCTGTCAGCAGAGATGAGGTGAAAGAGGTGATTTGGGAGCCTCTGTTTCTCATTCTTATATCCTTCTCCCCTCTTTGAGGATTATGTCCAGCTGGGGTTCAGGCATCAGTCTGTTTACACAGAATAGCCCCAGCTGTTCCATTGCTAATATGTAAAGTTCTTGATCACACCCTTCTTTCTGCCAAGGAATGGCCCCTTAACCAGGTAATGGACTGTCATGAACTATTTGATTATACTGATACCTAGCCGGGGCATCAGTATGCCTTGTGTCTCAGAAAAACTGGTCTGGACCTGCTTTTCTAACTTTGGAACATGTCAACAGCAATGTTATACAGTAGAATCTTATAACTTTACATATAATGTTGACACATTTTACCAGGACAATAATGTTCAGAAGATTACGAGTTTTCAACTAATACCTCACACGGCATACGTTGTACAAATTTATCATATTTTGAAAAGGATGACCATAAGTGTACAATCTGTCACACCCAGTTCACAAGTTCCCTGGAGGCATCTCACTTCAATGTCCAGTCCCTGTCACTTGACACTCTCAGAAATTACCAAGTCACCTGTCTCCGAAGAGACAGTGCACATACATCAGCCTATTGGCTCACTGAGGGCATGCTATTTAACTTAATGCACAGCACTGAAATGGTTTATAAAACTAAGAATAAGTTTTATTAATAAAGAACAGATTTAAAGTGATACTAAGCAAGAGAAAAAGATATGGTTACAAACAAAGTAACAATATACTTTCTAGTGTCTGAAACATAACAATTTACAGTCCTGGTCTCAGGCAATTTTTCACCTAGAGTCTGTTCTCAGCCTCTTCGAACCACATGGCTGAGGGGGCTGAGGGAACCTCCTTTCACAGATTCCAAGAGTGCTGGCCTCTTTTGTCCCCTAAGCGATGGATATTTAAGGGGTTCTTTCCCCTTCTTTTTATAGTCCTGTAAACCTTTGAAATATATTCTTTGGAAGCATGTTCGTAGATAAAATTTCTGTCTCCTAGTTGGTGTGCAGATGCCATGCTGTCTTCCTCATCCTTGGGCCAATTTACTTTTTTCAATTGTCTTAATCACTTTATGTACCTTAGATGCAAACATACTTTCATTGTCCTTTGCTTGTAATCAAGCCTTGCAGACAGGTGAATTCACACTCCTTTGTCTAGGGCAGGCTTATTTATCAACTGCCTCCAAAACAAACATATTTCCAGCATAACTTTTTACACACAACCTGCACATACACCACACAATTATATTAATGACCTGTGCATTACCTGTTTTTGCATGATACATGACACTGTTTAGCTAAATGTTCTGACAACGGTGTGCTGTGTGTGCCCTTTGCCAGTTGGCATAAAAGGACTCTTAGGGTCACAAAGGGCTGTTAGCCGAGGGGTCATGACTATCTATTATTATTAATTCATATATTATTGAAGTGCCCAGCAGCTCTGAAGACAATCAGTGTCTGTCCATACTAGGTATTTTAAAAGTCACAGTCCCTGCCAAAGAGTTTACAAGCTATCATGTTTAACTAACTAGCCTGGCTATCTACTCTATTCCTTTACTTTATCTATGTATCTGTCATTAGATACTACTGTGGCTGGTACTCTGTGATAATTATCTGTGTACCGACTACACAGCCTAAAAGGCCAGATCCTGCAGTCCTACTCAGGCAATGTTCCCATTAAGGGATTTAGCTGAACCCTGTAAACCAGTTTGCATCTGTACTGCATTTGACATGGTCAATGTATTGTACTGAATGCTAAACTGCTGCGCTATTAGTCTGAGCTGCAGTCAGCAATCCATAAGGGATTGGCAGGTACCCTGAACACCATAATCCTAGAAAAAACATTTCAGCACATAATTTGCTGAATGCCGTGCTTATTTTGAGGGTTCATCACAAACCCATAAAATTGCTTTAAAAATATATTTGCTATTCCCTTGTAATAGTATTTATCTTTACTATGTCCCTCTTTTCTAGATAGATTTATGTGAAGGATGGTGATATAGTAAAGTAATGCTGAAATGCACAATTGAAAAGATATTTTTTTTGCATATGGTACAGAACTAAGATTTTTCGCTCTCTCTTTTTATATTACCATTTTCTTGCTTCATATTTTACCTGATCTGTTTTGATCAATAGGATTCTCATTAGCACTGGTAAATCTAGCTTTAGCTCGGTGTTATAAAAGTGTTGGTGACACAACATTATATTTTAACTATTCATGTGGATAATTCACCTTTTCAGATCAAATATGGAAGAACACCTCACATAAATCATGAGTGAAGTGGGACTATAAAAATCAATATACTCCCTTCACTTAAAAAGCATGAAAATAGTCCTGTGAAGTATTAAATAAGGCACTTGATTAAATCTTATAAATATCAGAATGTTAACTATAGGGTTTACAGTGTGACATATTAATCTAGTACCACAACGGCCCTTTCAAGTTTAATGCATTAATGTCCGCACTGGCAAATACCAGAAGTGATTGCTGGTTAAGTATCCATGTAATAGATTTAATAGTCAGAGACCTTCAAAAATATCATCCAGCATTGAACAAATCAATATTCATAAAGAGGATCAGGACAAATGCACTAATCTAGTACCTTACATTGCAGAGTAAGCAGATGATCCCTACAGTTTTAGGAATCCTTTTTAAAACAAGCAGCATTCTTGTGAACACAAGTATTTCATATTCCATCCAAGGGTTCGATTCATGGGACATGATTAAATTTGGTTGTGCAATAGCCTGATCCTACAAGCCTTACTCAGGCACAGCTCTCATTGGGACCAATGGCAGTTTTGTCTGGGGCAAGTCAGCAGGAACTTTAAGAGAAACCACTGCAGTCAGTGGATACTGACTCTTGATATATAGCAGCGGGATATTGCCTTTTAAACCCTGACCCGGGTTCAAGCAGGGCCAAGAAATAAAGATTGGGCTGAAATCTTGGCCCCATTGAAATCAGTGGGAATTTTACCATTCACTTCAATGGAGGCAGGATTTCACCCACAGCACTCCTTTGTATCGTGCCTTTATTATCGGATCAGCCTCCCAAATCATACCATTGGTTCTTTTCTACTCATATCTAGGTGCAAATTCCTTGTCATTTCTGTGACTCTTGTGGCATGAGTGGCTTTTCAAACCTTTTCATTAAGATTGTCTTGTGTCATTACACAGCTCAGATCTTAAGAATAATCCTGAAATAACAGGCCAGTACGAACTTACAATGGAGGGAAACAGTTAGGCAAGATTATTTCAAGCTTGCAAAGGATTATTATATTCAGTGAGGTAAATTATTTTTTTAAATTATGAGAAGTACCTTGACTGTGTCCCGTTTGAATTCTTCATTTGCACAGTAGGGTTAGAATTGTGACTAAAAGGGGGAGGGGGTGGAGAATTTGAACCTGGAGAAAGCAACAAACAGGATTTCTTCTTTAAAATAAAGGGCTATCTGAAAAGGTATTATTTTAACTTTAATGGTTATAGCAAGAGGATTTGAGTTTTGTCACCTTGGGGAAAATCTTACCCACTTCTTTGCATTTATGCACAAGGACTGAAACAATCAAAGTGCCATGGCTCTGCAACATGAGGATGACAGGCCAGAAAGAAGTCATGCAGGGGGACTCTACAGTCCCTATATGCTGCAGATAACTGATCCATAATAACTCTCTGCAGCAATACACGGTGTGTGGGAATAGATTGGGGGGTGGGTGGGGGAGGATAAGGATGTGACCATGGGTTCCACAATGTATATAGGGTGGCCTGGAACACCATGGAAGGAGGTGGCCACAGCGGTGGCCACTATTACAGCCTAGAGGCTGTTGTGCATTCTGCCTGAAGACAAGGGCTAAATTCCTTAGCTGGTGTAACACAGCAGCACTCCATTGAAGACAATGGTGCTACAATGTATCAATGTGGGGGGAGAAATTAAGGATGTCATGGACCCCTGCTACGAAGTCACAGGTACGGCAGTCCCTGAATTAGGCTCCATCACCTAATTGATCTCAGTGCAAATAAGGATAAGGGACAAGAAAAGGTAAACTAAAAAGGTGCTTTTTTTAACATAAGGTGAGTAAATGGACAAAATATCTCAATGGCTGTATGGGCATGAAGCCCAAAACCCTCTCCCTCTACAAATGACAGACAACGGTGTTTATACTTTACAGATCAAAGTTCATCTGATCATCTGCCTCAGCCTTGAGATGTTGGATCTGGACCTACCACTGCACTTGGGAATGACAGGCCACACAAGGGGGACTCAGACCTTTGATGACTGCTGGACCAAGATTGTGATCAGGATCAGAATCAGGATTACTTCTCAGGTAAGTAGCTGTGGTGGTTTCTCTCAGAGATCTTCCGGTGGTTCTTGATCCGATGATGTGAACGCAGGCTGCCACTAGGGAGGACAGCACCCTAGAGCCTGTGAGTGGGGCTTTTATATTCTCTAGTCTCTAGGCAGATTAGTGACCATCTGACCAGTCCTTTTCCACAAAAGACCACCAAACTCAAACAAAAGGGCACCAAAGTTCCAAAGAGAAGGGTAGCCAATGTGTCTGCCAAACTACTAGAAACTATTCAAGATGGTGATTTTAACAAATTTTTGACATTACCATTTCCCAGGTAAATATAAGATACCACATAGACATAAATCAGAGCATACATATTAAAACAAATACATGAATAATGCTGTACAATGGAACTCTGCCAGTTTACATCAGCTGAGTATTTGGCCCTGGGTGTCAAGATTTCATCCCTACAATCCCCATGTAGGTCACCTTTTCCTTGAACTTTGCTCAGTTGACCAGGATTTCACCTTCAAATGCTATATATGGATGAACTAGAGATGAACTCTTCCTCAACTGTCATCCTTCCCTGATACACACACACCATGGTTACATAGTAACCACTATCAAAGGTACTCAAAAGGAAAAAAGGAATTTCCTTCATTTTATTTACTTAATCATTCATGAAGTCCATTAAGGATGGCAATATTAGGAAAGTATCATACACCAGTGCATGTCAGCCTGCTTTTATAAGATGATATTATTCAGAGACACACGAAAATACAAGGTATCGAGTGGCCAGAAGTATGCTGTGCTTTAAAATTTGATGTCCTGTCATGTTGCTGTGCTGATGTGCCCTTGTAACTGAAAGGAAAATGCAGACTTGTCAACTTCTTTATTGTTCTAATGAAGGAGCGGGTAACCAAGGACCTTGGGCAGGAGTCACAGCCTAAGCTCTGTGTGAGATGGGGAAATCGCTAGATTGCAACATTGTTTTCCAGAACATTGTAAGGACACAAGTCAACCTTAAAAACAAGTACTGTCATTAGACTTGACAGGAGGCAAGAGCTGCTGGGTATTCTTCATGGTTGTTTCCTGTTTAGAAGGAGTGCTTGAATGAGCCAAGGGATGTAGCCTCGCCTTACTATTTTTACAGACACATACTAGCTCTTAAATGTAATCACAATGTGACACTGTGCCTACTCAAAATTAATATATGTGCATTGAGTTATTGGGTCAGATCCTCCACTTGTATAACTCAGCATAGCCCTATTAATTTAAGAAAACAACTTATGCCAAATTATAACATTTGAAGATCCAACCCTTTATATTTTGCTAGGAGTATCTATAACTCTTCAAATGGAAAGTAGTCATATGATTCTCATTTTACTATTTCGTTTCCTCAAAAATTCTGCAGATTTCATTTTCTCCAACCACTTGGACCCTTTATCATTTATGTATTGTTATTGGAAGAACACAATGGAGCAAAATATTCTGCCATCTTCTAATAAAAAATATGTAGGTGTGTATTTAATATAATTGGGACAGTGTATGGTTGGCTATTTACTGTATGCATGTCATTAATAAAAATTATATATTTTGCAGCAACATATGAATAAGCGTAGTTACAGCTTTTTAAGGCCTGTGGTGATTTGGGTGCTTGCTTTCATTAATATAGTTGAAAAAATGCATTCATAACAATAAAGTTGAGTCTATTTGTATCCATTTCCTCTTTTTAATCTTGCAGTCTAATGGCAGTTTTTTGCCCTGTGGGACAGAAGACATGATTTTGGAGATGATATCTCACTTCCTGGGTAGTTGGAAGTCAGGAATACCATGTAGGTAAAATGATTATGCTTTCC
Organism: Trachemys scripta elegans; assembly: GCF_013100865.1. Taxonomy (NCBI): domain Eukaryota; kingdom Metazoa; phylum Chordata; order Testudines; family Emydidae; genus Trachemys; species Trachemys scripta. Next base: position 59,386,731 of record NC_048303.1, on the reverse strand, counting down.
TGCTAACTCCCCATGCAAAGAAAGTGACAGCTGCTTTCTACACCAGCTGCTATATGAGGTGGGTAAGCTGTATTGGTAGAGACTTTAGGTCAGGCCAGGAATGTACTTTTCTGGAAAAGCATCAAAACTACATTTTTTAGAAAAGTGGTGTTGTAAAAGGAGGCGTCAACTAGTGGTGTGTCTCAGAGGCACCTTGATCAGCCATAGCTACATAATACAACTGCTTAACAAGGGCCTCCCACAAAAATCTTTCCCCTTTCCTATGGCAAACCCTGTGCCCCAGGAGTGCGTGCTGCAGTGAGGAGAAACAAGGGATTGGGGAATCTGTTACTTTGTTTTCCACTTTAAACAAAAATCTTTAAACATTGAAATGTACTCACCTGCCTCCTTCCCCAAACCAGGTCACAAAAGGATGAAATCAACAGAGTGCCTGGAAGGAAGATCCCTAGGCTGCTTCATCTGATTAACTGAATCAGCAACAAGAAACCTCACACAAGCTCCAAGCACAAACTGTAGCACCTTGGCCTCTTGCTGACCATCAAAAGACTGAATAAATCCTTCCCATTCCATGATCATTTTAACAACAAGTTCACCTCCCTGGTCTGCATCACAGAAGCTTGGCTATCTGAAATCAGAGGTCTGTGTTCTTAGCATACCCCAACTGTCCATATTCACCCCAAATCCAGAGAAGACAAGCCTGGAGGTAGTATAGCCAATACTATTCCCTTCTGCAGAAAAATATCACTTAGGGTGGGGATGGGGAGGAGCTTTTCAGTGCATCCACTTAACCAGTATGACTCCAGATTAGTTCAAACTAGGTGTCTGCTAATCTATAGATTTTCAGACACCAAAAGTTTCCCAGAAGAGCTTAAAGAGATACAGTCTGACAATGTAATTAAGCTTGCAAGGAAGAAGGAGTCTGATACAATAGACCAGAGGTCGGCAACCTTTTAGAAGTGGTGTGCCGAGTCTTCATTTATTCACTCTAATTTAAGGTTTTGCATGCCAGTAATACATTTTAACATTTTTAGAAGGTCTCTTTCTATAAGTCTATAATAAATAACTAAACTATTGTTGTATATAAAGTAAATAAGGTTTTTAAAATGTTTAAGAAGTATCATTTAAAATTAAATTAAAATGCAGACTGGTGGCCAGAACCCGGGCAGTGTGAGTGCCACTGAAAATCAGCTCGAGTGCTGCCTTCGGCACGTGTGCCATAGGTGGCCCCTGCAATCAGGGCCGGCTCCAGGCACCAGCCCACCAAGCTTGTGCTTGGGGCGGCACCTGCAGAGGGGCAGCGCGGCGCTCCAGCTTCGGCCGCCAGGGAGAGCGGAGCCGCAGTGGGCTCGCCGCCCTCCCTCGGCGCTCTGGCCGCCAGGGAGAGCAGAGCCCCGGCCGGGCTCGCCACCCTCCTCCTGGCGCTCTGGCCACCAGGGAGAGCGGAGCCCCAGCCGGGCTCGCCACCCTCCTCCCGGCGCTCTGGCCGCCGGGGAGAGTGGAGCCCTGGCCGGCTCGGCGCCCTCCCCTGCCACGCTGGGGGCGGGGGCCGGCAGGAGGCTTTTTTGCCTTGGGCCGCAAAAAAGCCAGAGCCGGCCCTGCCTGCAATAGACCAAAACCTCATACCCAAACACTTGGTCTTGTGCTTCATAGATAATCTCCAGACCCACACACACAGCAGGCTAAAAACAGAGAAGCTGCATGCTGTGTTCTGTGAGCTGCACGATTAAACTGTCTGATTCTTTCCAGAAGTTCCTCATCAGTTAGGGCGTAACAGAGCAAATTCCCACTGAAGCCAAAGGACATCGGTGTGACGTGATGCTTCATATTCTTTATAAAAATATGCTTATAATATGAATATGGCATACCTAAGATATATTTTATGCAAGATGGCTCATGTAGGATATCATTGGAAAGGTTATGATTTACTGAATGTGATTATCCAATCTGTATGTATGTATCTGGAGTTAGGAATATTAACTATGTAACAATTACAACTGTGTCTATACTTGGGAAATGCTCACCAGACAGTAAGCAATCAGCCTTGATGGGTCATTAGAAAAAGACAGTAAGTCTTTAAAGACATGGATCTCATCTTCCTGGAGTTCCTTCCTGTGGACATTGCAAATTAACTGGTTTCATGGTTGCTTCAACACTGCAAGGTTAGGGGATAATATCACCTGATGCAAGATACCACCTTGGACACTGCTGGTACTTTTCCACTGGAAACAAAGGTTTCCCACCTTATGTAAATTCTATTTAAGGCTGGGAGGCAAGGCCATCAGGACTCTTCCTTCACTACCTTCCCATCCAAGAAGAAAGAATGCTAAAAGTACCCGAAGAGACAATAGAACTAAGCTGAGAGAAAGGCAAGGGCGGAGTCCAGACAGAGGGTATGTCTTCACTACCAACGTTAAAGCAGTGCCATGGCAGTGCTTTAACATGGCTGTGTAGTAGCAGCACCAACTTTCTGTAAAAAAAAACAAAAACAAAAAACAACAACCCACCCCCACAAGGGATGCACTGTCTACACTGGCACTTTACAGTGCTGAAACTTTCTCACTCAGGGCTGTGATTTTTCACACCCCTGAGCGAGAAAGTTTCAGCACTGTAAAGTGGTAGTGTAGACAAGTCCTGAGACAGAGGAGTCTAGTCTGTAAAGAGAAAAAAATGGAACTCTAACCTACAGAAACTCTGCATCCTGCTTAAGTCAACATTTAGGGTGAGAAATTACATTTTATAACCAGTTTTTTTAGTAAATCAAGCTAAATTTGCATGTTTTGTTTTATTTGCTAGTTTGGATATTATGGATGAAATTTCAGCCAGTCTGTAGTTGACTGAAAAAAAGGGAGGAGAGTCTTGGGGAAATTTCAAACAATTTCCCCATTTATTTTTCAACTAGCTCTTAAAAACAGCCTCTTAGTGAAGTACGAGTGTAACGTAAAAATTAAACCCACAATCTCCTTGAGCATGAACCTACTCCCATTAAAAATAATGGAGAATTTTGCCATTGAATTCAGTGGCAGCAGAGTTAGACAAAAGTGGAGCACTTTTGAAAATCCCATTCCATGTAGCATTTGGGGCTATTAGGCTACATTTACACCATGAGCTACATGTGTGATTCCCCTGCTCATATATACATACTTGTGTGGTAGCTCAATGTGAGCTAGCACAAATATAAACAGTGGTGTATCTGCAATAGCACAAGTAGCGGTGGCATGGCTTTAGGAATATTTTCAGGAGTATTTGTAGTCAGCCCAGCTAAACCGTGTCACTTCTGCCAGTGGTCATGCTACTGAAGCTCCCCTTTACCTCTGGTATGTGTATGGGAGCTATGGAATCATGCCCCAGCTCACAGCATAGCTATAGTCCTACTGTAGAATATGTTTTGAGAAAGGTATAATAACTGTAGCAACTACCGTTATGAATTAGCAAATATGGAAATAGGACAGAGGTTCAGGAATGCTTTGAAGCATTCCATACTTAAAAAAGCCCACAGCAAAAAATGGAAGCAGTTGAGTATCTAGAAATATAAATTGACTCTGAATGATGAGTAGTTGGGTCATACAGTAATTGTTCTCAAAGAGCTAATAGAATGCATAGAGCAGAAATCTATAAAAGTTATTGAGGCTTTAAGATACAGATGAGGCTAATGCCGAGGTAAGGTCGAAATAGGTTAGTGAAGCAAGGTCTTGATTCTGTGCAGAGCTAGCATGGTCAATATTAAGTATTTTATTACTATAGACTCAGAATTTTGGTCTAACAGTGTTGAAAATTATTGAAGATAAACCATTCATAAGGTTTAGTAGTTGCTTCACAGGCTAATTCTTTGTTAGCTTCCTACCACCTTTGCTCAGTGCTTCTGAGAGTATTCAGTCCAGCACTGACTATTTAATATTCAAAGCTGCATCAAGCCTTTGAAGAACTTTATGTACTCCCTTAAGGCCCTTTTTCATCCTCAATCCAGAGTACCTAAAGTTTCTGGCAGACATTTGTTTTTATCATCTTGATCTCCTGTGGACATATGTAATTACCATCACAGTACAGGGCACTAGAACAAGCATTCTTACTTAAAATAAAAAATTTACTTCCTTCCATTTCAGCTTTCAGACCAGCAGGCCTTTTCTTTGTCATGTGGCTGACACCTCTGGTGACAAAGCAAAAAAAATAAATAAATCCCAAACAAAAAAGCCCACTCTTGCCGGCGCTAGACAGACTGCTTTTGCACACTGATCAACAGCAGTAAAAAAATTGTTCTGTGGAGGAGACAGGGGACAAGACCACTGTGGAAACAGAGATGAATAAGCAGTCTATTTTTGTCAGTTAAAGGAACAACAGGAGACCTACTGTAGTGTAAACAAGCTTCACTATTACTTTAATTAGAAAGAAAACTAAACTAAATGCTTTCATTTGTTCAGCTGTCTTTAGCAGTATGGGTATCACAGAGCTTATCAAGTTAAATCATTCAGACTTGAATCAGTCACGGTGGGAAAGATGCTTTCTGATTGAAAGTTTTTTTTCCCCCTTCTTCAGGGCTTTAAATAAATTTTGAGGTAATTGTCCCTTCTAATTTTAAGAGTCACCCCCACACACGCACTTTGATTCAGAATAGAACAAATTCAGAAGAGACCACAGCTATTTTATTTCTCAAGATCAACATTCCAAATAGACAATGTGGCTAATCAGCATCCAGGATCACATCTCAGATGCTGAAAATCATCCTTCCAGTTTCATAAGGAAGGGAAGTGAGGGGAGGATACATCAATTCATTCTCATTAGCAATGGCAGCCAGCAGAATTTAGGCCCTATATGAGCAGGTACTTAATATAACATATTATTACATGAGTAGCCCCACCGACTTCATTGTTAATATTTACATGCTTAAAGTTATTCATGAGTTTAAATGTCTTGCTGAGTCAGAGAAATGCTATACAAGTTTACTTCAATTATACAGTTTCCTGTTCTTGTCACAGATCTGATTTGGTGGCAAATCTAGATGTCTTTGGTAATGTAGGTTTGGGAAACACTAAAGTAGCCAAAAGAATAGGGGAAGAGAACAGAAATTGGAATGGAGATGTAGAGCACCAAAAGGGGTCATACATTGTTCCCTTTGCCTAGGGAAAAGATGCCAAGAACTGGAATTTCTAACATCAATATGTAGCAATAACACTAGAACACAGGGATGTATCTCAATTTTAATACAAACCCTATTTTGCAGATTACAATTTTCTACTTTCAGAGTCAGTGATTTGCTTAGCTAGTTCTCTCTTCTCCCCATTTAATGCTGTCTAATTTTGTGGGTGAAAAATGAAATATTCTGTTTAGCTGATTAAAATAAATGTTCACCCACTGTGAAACAAGGACCTCTTGGCAACAACTGGAAGACGGCTGCAAAAGGATTACAGGGACCCCTGGGTCTGATATTTACATTCTAGTTCACCAAAGTAGCATGTAAAGTTTCTGCTGAAAGCCCATGTCACAATGATCAACATAATCTTTGCAAATACATGTGAGGATACTATGGAAGGAGATGTTTGGATATTGGAAATTAGGTTCTTAAGGCCTTGAAAATAAAAGCAGGTCATTCAGGTGTAGTATGTTCCATTGGAGACACTCATCTCCCTGGCTGACCATCGTATATTGTGTGTCTTACAATGGAAGTTAATTTCATTAGTGTTTGTCTCAGGCCTCGTCTTCACTAAAGGGAAAAGTCAATCGAAGCTATGCAATTTGAGTTACGTGAATAGCATAACTCAAGTCGACACAGCTTAGATCTACTTACTGCAGGACCCACACTATGCGATGTCAATGGGAGATGCTCTCCCATCAACTCCTTACTCTTCTCGATCCAGTGGAGTACAGGAATAGATGAGAGAGTGATCTGTGATCGATTTAGCAGATCTTTGACTGCCAATGCATCAATCACCACACGTTGATCCCTGATAAGCGTACACAAGCCTTTAGCATCCAAAAGTTTACAGTGATTTCAAGGGAAGAAGTTAACAGGAAGAGGCAAACAGCAGGGAGGGACCTTTGTTGACAGGTAAAGAACAAAGTAGAGATCTAATATATCTAAGGATGCAGAAAGACATCCTGGCATCCTTCATTTGGAGAGACAAATTGCCAGTGGACTTGATCTCATGAAAGAATCTCAGCCATCCTGATTGAAAAGCTCTATACCAAAGTCTATCTCACACAGTTGCCTTATTAGACAAGAGGGCATCTTTTAATTAAGTTTAAGCTCTAGAATACATGTTATGATTTTGTTTTATATGTAACCATTTGTTTCCAGTAATCCTACTCTCTATAATTTGAATCTCTGCTCTTTGTTACCAAATTTGGACTGTTTCTCTATAAACAAACCTAAGTGCTGAGTGTTCAATGCAACAGGGGGGGTCTAAAGGTGTAAGTAATGGGCTGTAGTGTACCGTTCCTTTGGGAACAGCAGGTCTGATAATTGTGAGAGTGTTCCCCAAGATCTCATATTATCTATTCAGCTGCAGGGAAGAAGCCCTTCCCAAGGAACCTGAGGCAGCAAGCCAGGGGCAACACCAGGTCCGGGATAGCTTGGTGTAGCATGATTCTGTCAAAACAGGCTGGGAAACTTGCTCCCATGGTCTGTGTAGCTGTACCTTTATAAAAAACACATTTCTCCAGGTGAATAATGGAGGGAGGAAGGTTAGTGTTTATCTTATACTTAGGCTATGTCTACACTGGCAATTGAATGACAAAACTTGTCTTTCAGAGGTATTAAAAAAACATCCCAAAACACAAATGTTTTGCTGACAAGCTCCGGTGCTTTGTTGACAGGAGGAGCGCTCTCCTGCTGACAAAGCTCACCCTGCTCGTTGGGAGTGGAAGTTTTTTGTCAGCAGGAGAGCTGACAAACAGCGGCTATATGGAGCGACTTTTAGCAGCATGGCTGTAGCGACACAGGCGTGTCGCTAAAAGCTGTGTAGTGTAGACAGCATTAGATTATAAGCAATTTAGGGCAGACACCATCTGTTTTTCTGTGTGTACAGTAGGTTTGCCAACCCCCCTGGATTCACTGGGAGTCTCCCACAATCACGGTCTATCTCCTAGAGGCTACTGAAACCAATCTGGGAGATTTTAGGCTTCGAGAGTCTAGGGGGTGCAGGGACATGCCAGCTACTTCTGGAAGCGCTGCAGGGCCAGGGCAGGCAGGAAGCCTGCCTTAGCCCCACTGCGCTGCTGATTGGGAGCTGCCCAAGGTAAGTGCCTCCCAGCTGGAGCCTACATTCCCTCCTGCTCCCAACCCCCTGCCTCAGTCCTGAGTCCCCTCCCACACCCAAACTCCCACCCAGAGCCTGCACCCCCACCTGCACCCAAACTCCCTCTCAGACCCTCACCTCCTCCGGCACCCCAATCCACTGCCCCAGCCCAGAGCCCCCTCCTGCACCCAAACTCCCTCCCAGAGCTTGCACCCCACACTCCCTCCTGCACCCCAACCCCCTGCCCCAGGCTCAACCCAGAGCCCCTCCCACATTCCAAACACTTTGGCCCCACCCCGTAGCCCAGAGCCTACACCACCTCCCGTACCCTAACCCCCTGCCACAGCCTGGTGAAAGTGAGTGAGGGTGGGGGAGAGTGAGCAACGGAGGGAGGGGGGATGGATTGAGTGGGACAGGGCATCAGAGAAAGGGCGGGGCAAGGATGTTAGGGTTTGTGAGATTCGACATTTGGCAATCCTAGTGTATAGCATCTAGCACAATAGGAACCCCAGTCATGGAGCAGGATCCCAGGTGCTGCCACAATTTGAATAAATAGTGTTGTTACTTAATTTAAAATTATTTTGAAGGCACTCACATAATATGGTGTTGGGAGGCATATAAGAACAGACATAGATAATTAAGGCTAGGTTAAGTGATAACTGATTTTAATTCACAATAGAAAAACTTTACAACTTGATGGTGTCCAATCATTTCAAACAGGGCCAATGGACATAACAGTGTGAGCTTATTATTAAAGTTACCCTTATCCTCCATCTTCCTCTTCCCTCCTACTGCTTGTTACATTCACTTCTTTAGCCTTCTTTCAAATTAGATTGAAAGCTCTTTCAGATAGGGTTTGTTTCTTCCACCGTGCTTGTAAAAATGTCAGTAGTACAATGAGTAGTAATACTCATGCTGATTAGGGTCTCTCAGCATTACTGCTATACAAATAGTACTGTTAAATCATTAATAATGATAATCCTATACCCTGACTTAATGGAGGAATAAACAGCTCAACTATTTATAATGTAATGTGGTTGGCTACACTTTATTTCTCATACAGATCAGTAAAATGGCACCAAAATGTTAAAAAAAAATCTCTAAAAAAGAGTAAATTTCTGTACAGGAGTCAACTGTTTGTCTTTAAATTTTACTTATGTTATTCTTTTAATACTCTAAATGTGATTTAAGTTATCACATTTTTATAAAGTTATGCTTTCAAAGGGTCCAATAGATGGTTTGTTTATCATTGTTTCTGTAGCTGAAAAACTAAGAAAGCCAAAACTTCTTTTAGTGTTAATTGAATTCATTTTCCTTAGAAAATTCACTATGAACTTTTTCAAATTGGAAAAAGTTTGTTTTTCAAAACATAATAAATGAAAAATAATGCCTCAGTGAAAATCTGTTGCATGAAAACTAGTAATTTCTATGGAAATAACTGATTGTGCATCTTTGCATTGGTTCTAACAAAATAGTCTGATACCACCAGCATTGTATAGTATATAATTTTTCAGAGGACAATCTGTAAAATGCTTCTAATCAGAATGTAATAATTATTGTATGGACACGACACTAATTTCCTTGACTGGCTATCTCTAACTGGCAAACGACAAGGATCCCTTGTCCCCAGTTCTTTTCTTAGATTTATCAGAGCCTGGGATATACCTGACCACAAGGTAATATTGTCTTGCTTGCAGATTCTGGCGGAATGTTCTACAGTGATTCTATTCCTTTCTGTATTCAAAGTGATGCTGGGAAATGGATCCTCCTCCCTCAAGGCCCTCTTGTATGGGGTTCTGTTTTATCACCGCTCTGTTAATACGTCCACTAGCATTACAGAATCATAGAAATGTAGGACTGGCAGGGATCTCAAGAAGTCATGTAGTCAAGCCCCCTAGAGGGAGGCAGGATGTAAACCATCCCTTCCAGGTTTTTGTCTAACCTGTTCTTAAAACATTCAATGGTAGAGATTCCCCAATATCCCTTAAAAGCCTATTCCAGTGCTTATGTATCCTTATAATTAGAACAAGGAGTCCGGTGGCACCTTAAAGACTAACAGATTTATTTGGGCATAAACTTTCATGGGTAAAAAACCACTTCTTCAGATGCATGGAGTGAAAATTACAGGTGCAGGCATTATTATACTGACACATGAATAGAAGGGAGTGGGCCAATTCGATCAGGGTGGATGTAGTCCACTCCCAATAATTGATGAGGAGGTGTCAATTCCAGGAGAGACAAAGCAACTTTAATAGTGAGCCAGCCACTCCCAGTCCCTACTCAAGCCCAGCTCTACATCTTTTGCAGTAGACCCAAGTAATGTCTGGCTGGGATAAGTACTCAGAAAGTGAGCTGCACGACAGTCAGTCCTGACAAAATGATGATGCTAGTGAGTAGGAGGAAGGCTTTAGCATAGTTGGATTGAAGTGGTTTCAGCTGCTCTGTTTAGATTTGTACCTAGGAATTATTTTGGACCCTCATCTGCTCCAAAGAACCCTACATGGCAGTGGGGGGCAGAAGTATTTCTTCTCCTCATCATTTGACTTGGACATTGTGACCTTTCTTATTTGGATGCAGACCTAACCATGGTTGTCCATGATGGTCACCATGCTGGGGCCCCCTCAGACTTGCCCACTGAAGGCTCCTAAGACTCTCCGTGTTCCTGGACAGCCAGACAGATCAGCGCCAAGCTGGCTCTAGTGCCGCTGGAGGTGGAGTTTTGCCTGCCAAGCTGGGCTGTGCATGTATGTGGTGGGATGGCTCAAATTTGGGGAGCTGAGCCCCCTCTAGCCCTAGCCACCCACTGCCTATGCTGCTGGTGTAGATGGATTTTGCTTCTTTGAAATCAATAGAACTGCACCAATTTACATTTGGTTGAGAGTTTGGACCGGTAAATTTCTGTGTATTTTAAAGCAGCAAGATATGGGTGTATCAAAAACATGCTTCTTGCTAGTTTGCCCCAATGGTATCCATCTCCCCACCACAACCACCGCCACTCCCCTTTTGGCATCCCTTGGTGTGAGTTGTCAAACTTAAGCCCTGTTCCCACAAGCAATTGTATGCAGGTGAACCCTGTACCCATATGGAATAGCTCCCTGCCATCACAAAGCTCTGTGTGTGCACAAATCAGCTTGCAGGATCAGATACTTAGATTATAAGCTCCTGTAAGATTGTAAGGTATTGACCTGTCTTTTTATCTGCCTGTAAAGCATCTACAGTGCTGTGTAAATAACAAATAATAATAAGATTGTGACAGTGGTGGTTGGCAATTTGGGAATTGAGTTTTGATAGAGCCCAAATTTGTTATAATTTATATATCTGATGTGGTTTTCATTGCTGTAAATGTACCCAGAGGCTCAGAGAAGGGACACAAGTTAATACAAGTCTAAATCTAAATAAATACCAAGGGGAACATGAGTAAATTAATTAGACTTGAATGTACTCACTGACATCAAGAGAGACAGTACATTACATAACATTTAAGTGTTTAAAAAATAACCCTTAATGTTTGCTTAGTTTTTTCCATAAATATTAATGAGACAAGTATGAATCTCATTGTTTCTCCCCCTCAAAGACAGAGAGGAATGTATAATGAACAATAGTGCCTGAACTCCTTACTGCATTTAATATACACTGAAAATGGGAGAATATAATATGAAGAGCAATGTTTCTCCTTCTTGATCATCCATTTTGTATTAATACGGGGCACTATGTATTTGAGATATTCATGCTAAACTCCACTATGCATCCATTATTTCCAAGTGGGACAAATACAACTCCCCAGCCATTAATATATTGTCTCCAAATCAGGCTCAAGGAGTGTCAAGGCTGATTCCCCACTCTGGCAGAGTGCAGAAGGTGGGGGCCTGCAAGGATTCTAAAAATTAATAGTGGCCACTCCAGGCTGGTATTAAACTCCCAAGGTTACAGCTTCTCTGACCTTGGGGATAGATGCTGCCATTACCCAAGTGCAACAAAAAACACCCCTTTGAGAACCCAGGAAGGAGCACTTGGGAATTCCTTCCTGTAGGGAACCCTCAAGCCCCTTCACTCCTCCCCACCCCACTCCACCCCAGGGAAGAGCTGAGAAAGAAAACAAAGAAAAATCAGCTGTAGCCACCAGCTAATTAAACATGTGCACAAACCTCTTAGGACACCAAAAATCCAATCCTGTTCTTAAAAAGGTACATTTTGCTAAAAACAAAAAGAAAGAAAATACATCTGGAATTTAGGCTTTTGCTAGATTTTTAAAAACCTATTTACAAAAATTAGACATAAAGAATAACCTTCTTGAGGTCCAACTTAAAGGTTACAAGCAAAACAAAAGCATTTTGGGGTTAACACACATGAGCCCACAAGTCTTGCAAAAATAAACCTAATTGCGTCTTTCTAGACATTCCCGATTTACTTACATATCTGGCATTTCAGATAAGCAATTCCTAGGTATGATTTGATGATTTGTCACACCTGGTTTAAAGCTTCCTACAGCATAGTTCAGCCCTGTTTCTGCCAGACAAAGGAACAGCCAGACAAAGGCTGAGAAGGCTTTGGATTCTTTGACCATGGGATGGTGTTCGAAGGAGGAATGCTAGGTTCCACCTAATGAAGAGAGGGAAGAGCATCTTCACAAGCAGGCTGGCTAACCTAGTGAGGAGGGCTTTAAACTAGGTTCACCGGAGGAAGGAGATTAAAGCCCTGAGGTAAGTGGGGAAATGGGATACCGGGGGGGGAGCACAAGTAGGCAAACACAAGAACTGAGGAATCCTGTCTAATACGGAGAAAGCGAGATGATCAGTGAGTTATCTTAAGGGCCTATACACAAATGCAAGAAGCCTGGGAAACAAGCAGGGAGAACTGGAAGTCCTAGCATAGACAAGGAACTATGATGTGATTGGAATAACAGAAACTTGGTGGGATAACTCACATGACTGGAGTACTGTCATGGATGGATATAAACTGTTCAGGAAGGACAGGCAGGGCAGAAAAGGTGGGGGAGTTGCATTGTATGTATGAGCAGTATGACTGCTCAGAGCTCTGGTATGAAACTGCAGACAAACCTGAGAGTCTCTGGATTAAGTTTAGAAGTGTGAGCAACAAGGGTGATGTCGTGGTCTGCTATAGACCACCAGACCAGGGGGAAGAGGTGGGTGAGGCTTTCTTCTGGCAACTAACAGAAGTTACTAGATCTTAGGCCCTGGTTCTCATGGGAGACTTCAATCACCTTGATATCTGCTGGGAGAGCAATATAGCAGTGCACAGACAATCCAGGAAGTTTTTGGAAAGTTTAGGGGACAATTTCCTGGTGCAAGTGCTGGAGGAACCAACTAGGGGCAGAGCTCTTCTTGACCTGCTGCTCACAAAGTGGGAAGAATTAGTAGGGGAAGCAAAAGTGGATGGGAACCTGGGAAGAAAGGAAAGCAGCAAAATATGGACCCTGGTCTTCAGAAAAACAGACTTTTACTCCCTCAGGGAACTGATGGGCAGGGTCCCCTAAGAGAATAACATGAGGGGGAAAGGAGTCCAGGAGAGCTAGCTGTATTTTAAAGAATCCTTATGAGGTTGCAGGAACAAACCATTCCAATGTGGGAGACCGTAGTAAGAATAGTAAATATGGCAGGCAACGAGCTTGGCTTAACAGTGAAATCCTTGCTGATCCTAAATGCAAAAAAGAAGCTTGAAGAAATGGAAGATTGGACAAATGACCAGGGAGGAGTATAAAAATATTGCTCAGGCATGCAGGAGTGAAATCAGGAAGACCAAATCACACTTGGAGTTGCAGCTAGCAAGGGATGTTAAGAGTAACAAGAAGGGTTTCTTCAAGTATGTTAGCAACAAGAAGAAAGTCAAGGAAAGTGTGGGCCCCTTCCTGAATGAGGGAGGCAACCCTAGTGACAGAGGATGTGGAAAAAGCTAAATGTACTGAATGCTTTTTTGCCTCTGTCTTCATGAACAAGGTCAGCTCCCAGACTACTGCACTGGGCAGCACAGCATGGGGAGGAGGTGACCAGCCCTCTGTGGAGAAAGAAGTGGTTCAGGACTATTTAGAAAAGCTGGATGAGCACAAGTCCGTGGAGCTGGATGTGCTGCATCCAAGGGGTGCTAAAGGAGTTGGCGGATGTGATTACAGAGCCATTGGCCATTATCTTTGAAAACTCATGGCAATCCGGGGAGGTCCCAGATGACTGGGAAAAGGCTAATGTAGTGCCCATCTTTAAAAAGGGAAGAAGGAGGATCTGGGAAACTACAGGCCAGTCAGTCTCACCTCAGTCCCTGGAAAAATCATGGAGCAGGTCACGCCTGACTAATCTAATTGCCTTCTGTAACGAGATAACTTAGTCTGTGGATGAGGGGAAAGCAGTAGATGTGTTATTCCTTGACTTTAGCAAAGCTTTTGATAAGGTCTCCCACAGTATTCTTGCCAGCAAGTTAAAGAACTATGGGCTGGATGAATGGACGATAAGGTGGATAGAAAGCTGGCTAGATCGTCGGGCTCAACAGGTAGTGATCAATGGCTCCATGTCTAGTTGGCAGCTGGAGTGCCCCAAGGGTCTGTCCTGGGGCCGGTTTTGTTCAATATCTTCATTAATTATCTGGAGGATGGCGTGGACTGCACCCTCAGCAAGTTTTCAGATGACACTAAACTGGGAGGAGCGGTAGATACCCTGGAGGGTAGGGATAGGATACAGAGGGACCTAGACAAATTAGAGGATTGGGCCAAAAGAAATCTGATGAGGTTCAACAAGGACAAGTGCAGAGTCCTGCACTTAGGAAGGAAGAATCCCATGCACTGCTACAGACTAGGGACCGAATGGCTAGGCAGCACTTCTGCAGAAGAGGACCTAGGGGTTACAGTGGATGAGAAGCTGGATATGAGTCAGTGTGCCCTTGTTGCCAAGAAGGCTAACAGCATTTTGGGCTGTGTAGGTAGGGGCATTGCCAGCAGATCGAGGGTTGTGATCATTCCCCTCTATTTGACATTGGTGAGGCCTCATCTGGAGTACTGTATCCAGTTTTGGGCCCCACACTATAAGAAAGATGTGGAAAAACTGGAAAGAGTCCAGCGAGGGCAACAAAAATGATTAGGGAGCTGGAGCACATGGCTTATGAGGAGAGGCTGAGGGAACTGGGATTGTTTAGTCTGCAGAAGAGAAGAATGAAGGGGATTTGATAGCTGCTTTCAACTACCTGAAAGGGGGTTCCAAAGAGGATGGATCTAGACTTATCAGTGGTAGCACATGACAGAACAAGGAGTAACGGTGTCAAGTTGCAGGGGGGGCGGTTTAGGTTGGATATTAGGAAAAACTTTTTCACTAGGAGGATGGTGACGCACTGGAATGGGTTACCTAGGGAGGTGGTGGAATCTCCTTCCTCAGAGGTTTTTAAAGTCAGGCTTGACAAAGCCCTGGCTGGTATGATTTAGTTGGGGATTGGTCCAGGACTAGATGACCTCCTGAGGTCCCCTCCAACCCTGATATTCTATGATTCTATGAAAGGGGAGTCTTGTTTCAATTTTAAAAAGTTCTAGCCTTCCCATTGGCTCTTTTGGGCAGGTGCCCACTCACTTCCTTTTACCTATGCATGCAGTCAGACTTTAACCCTTTACAGGTAAAGAAAGTAGAGAACAGCTACCAAGAGGGATTTTATAGCTAACTGGCTGGCTGGGTGTCCATAAAAGGGAGCTATCAACTGCTTCATTTATCACAAGGAGTTCATAACATCTCCTATTATAACCACCCCTCTTACTCTTTTGCGTCTCAAAAAGACCTGTGGCAAGGCACTTCCTCCACCATAGCAGGCTCAGCACTTCCCTCTCTGGCAGTGGGGGGGGCTTGACCCCACTCTAGATGGTGTTTATTTTGCCACTTGTGGGTTATTTCACAATATTTTTTAGGTATGCCGCAGGGCAGACGCAGGGAGTATTCCTCCTCTGAAAAAAAACCCAAGTTCACAACACAAAACAAATGGGAATACCTTTTTCAAACCTCGACCCCTAGGGATATGTGGCCTTGTTATTGGCCCTGGGATGCCAGTCCTTCCCCTAAACAGGAAATCCGTTATGTAGCTTCCCCTGTAAGGAGAAGAGCAACTTTCCACTGTGGAGAAGTCTTTCTCCCTGCTGCCACTAGCCCTGCAGCAGCTTGTCTCACCTCCTCCCCCCACCCACCCACACCCCACCCCGAAAGGAGGTTTTTAAAGGTCTCAGGCAGCCCTTACTTTGACTCCAGGTGTCCCTAGGTGGCCTGAGGTAGCCAGCTTATAGGGAAAGGGCCTTTACCACTGTAGGCCTAACATTCATGCCTTCCACCACTGCTACCCAGCCTGACTGTCACACAACAGTCCAAGTAATGTACCTCCCCCCACACACCCCACTACAATAGTAATTTGCAGAAGCTTCTTAAAATGAGTTTCACTAAAATAGCTGGAGTGTCTACCAATTACAGTAACAGAGCTAGTCAAAGTTGGTCAACATTTCTAAATTAAATTAAGAAGAAAGAAAACCCAACAACTTTGGTGAATCAGTGCCTTAAGCCCAACCCTGCAAAGTGATCCACATGGGATACTCTTATGCCCATGATGATAAACCCTATTGACTTCATTTGGGCTTTGCCTGTGTAGAGGATGCAAACCATAGATTATCTTGTAGGATCAGATCCTCACTTTGTGGAACCATTGCTGTGGTTCCAGTGTTACAAATCCAGGACTGGTCAACACTACAAACTTATGTTGGTGTAACTCCATCACTCAGTAATGTGGAAAATCCACACCCCTAAGCGATGCAGTTATATCAACCTAATCCCCAGTGTGGACAGCACTATGTCGATGGAAGGGCTTCTCCTGTCAACATAACTACTGCCTCTCAGGGAGGTGGAGTACCTATGCCAATGGGAGAAGGTCATCACTAAGCGCAACAGCAGCACTTTAAGTGTAAACAAACCCCTTAGAACCAATTAAGTTGCCCCAATTCACACCAGCAAAGAAGCTGGGCCTTATGGTGCTCAAACCCACTACTTTCTTTCAGCTGAAAATGCTCAATGTTGACAATTGAAATCTTCTTGATGAGTCTTTCTACTAACTCAGTTGCCATTATGATTTAACAACAGTTATTTGATTAAGATATCTTTCTCTTGAATCTTTATCTTTATTAAAAAAAAAGGAAAAAAGGGGTTCTAACTTTGTGGTCATCCTAGTGCAAACAGCTTAATTTATTAATGAGATAGCCACATGGTAATAATGAAACTCTGTCATATCTGTAACCCCTTACTGTGGGCATTTAGTAGAAGTATTACTAGCCTAATAAAATATGGAAATGAAATATGACACTGAGTGTTATATTTAAAGTCGACATGAGCTGTTCAATAATGCATATGTTAGAGTTCATTTTCTTCCTAATATATGATATCTTGGGGGTGCTCAATATCTATTCATGAGATGATGTCTTACCTTATTTATTAGGTTTCAAACTGACTATTCCATGGGCAATCAAATTCCCAAAATCAGATTCTCCCTAGTAAATATCTTTTGAGAGCATAAAGCTATAAAAGTTTAGCAACAATCTTTGCAGAGGTGGACAATACTATACAAGACATGAGTCTCAAAATTAGTCTATTCAGATAAAACAAAAATAAAGCATTTGTCTTGGGAAATATAAAGGCTGTGCCCAAATGTGGGATAGTTTTAAAGGTAACAGGCCTGCTTCTCCCAAGCAATCGGAGTAAAGAAGGATTTTGGTCTATGGAAGAAGAGCTCCAAAGCAGATTGCCATTTAGGCAGGTGTGCCACTCTGGGAAAAGGGGCAACAATCACTGCTAGCCAGAGGGAAGAGCACCAGAGGCATGGGCCAGGAGTGACAATGCAGTGGGGTGAGAGGATAGAACAATCTTCTTCAGCAGAAGTAAGTGGGACCTGAGGAAATCAGGGTGGGCCTAGGGAGAGCCCAGTAGCTAGCAGTGATAATACATTTCTTTTTCTAAATGGTATCTGGAACAGTTCCTCACCCCCAAATCAAAAAACACCTGAGTACCACTGACTTTAATTAGGCCAAAAGTTTACCTCAGGGCTGATCTGAAACTAGATGGCCAAATATGACACTCCTTGCATTGGATTTGGGTTGTCAAATTTAAGATTTGTCCTCTAGTTTTTAGATGGTATTATTCTGCAAGAACACGTTAGAAGCTGGAGGAATAGAACTTTTCCTATGCTGTTGTGGTTTTTCCTTTTCAAGTTTCCATTTGTAACACTGTGGGAGCAAAATCTTTTTCATGCAAACACATTATATTGAGTTCCTCAAGGAACTCTTTTGGCAGCTGTTCTATCTGTACAATACTGATCTGTTAAGTCTCGGTTTTCATTGTGCTGTACATTTACACTAATTTCCTTTTCAATTAAATTAATGCCTGCTAAAGTAGCAGGGGGGAGGGATAGCTCAGTGGTTTGAGCATTGGCGTGCTAAACCCAGGGTTGTGAGTTTAATCCTTGAGGGGGCTCCTTAGGGATCTGGGGCAAAATCAGTATTTGGTCCTGCAAGTGAAGGCAGAGGGCTGGACTTGTATGACCTTTCAAGGTCTCTTCCAGTTCTAGGAGATGGAATATCTCCATTAATTAAAAAAAAAAAAAAAGCCAGAGCACTGGAGAAGTGAAATCTGCTTATGAGAAGAACAGACAGACCATGGATAATGGCAAAGCAGACTTCCCAACACTACCCTATCTTAAAGAACCCAGCACTAAAGAGTTCAGGGGTTTCTCACTGTCCTTTTAATTACCTATTCTTCACATTTACCTATTCTTCACATTTCCCCCACTTGTTGCTAATCAGGTTGTCTTGCTACTCTTCTGATGTCAAAAAAAAAAAGTATATTTGGACTCTCACCACCCTAAAAAAATAAGTTTAGAAAGGACTATTAAAAATAGTTAACTGTAAAAAGTATGATAAGGTGAGTGATGTCATTTGGTGCAGGGAGGATTACCTCCTGAAAGCTGAATTTCTCTCAAGAGTTTCCCAAAAACCCAGACAAATTCTCATGTGGCTCAATTTCACACAAGGAGTTAGGACTCTGCTCTCTTTGGGCTTGTCCCCATTTGAATGAATATTCAAATTAACATGTTAACTAACATGACTCAAAAATATAATAGACAAAGACATGAGTGGTTAATCCTGTAACCCACCCTTGTTGGATAGGGTTACCATCCGTCCGTATTTCCCCGGACATGTCCGGCTTTTGCGTCTCTAAATAGCCGTCCGGGAGGAATTGGTAACAAGGTTAAAGTATCCGGGGAGGTTTTCTCCCTCACCTCCCTCCCTCCCTTCCATGCAGAGTGTGGCTGCTGATTGGGCGGCTAGGCCGACTGACCCACTCCCATTGGCCTCCAGCAGCCAGAGCCCTCCCCTGCTCCCCCCTCCCTCTCTCTGTAGTCCTGTGTAACACACAAACCGACCCACCGGGCAGTGTGTTTTGCAAACACATGGAGCCAGAATGGTAAGAGGAGTCCGGGGGGGGGGGGCAGTCAGGGAGCGGGGGAGTGTTGGATGGGTCCCCAGCCTCCACCTGCCATCCCCCCTCTGCACATCCCCCCCCTCTGCGGGTCCCCCCTCCCTGTCTGCCTCTCCCTTGTTTGCGTGTACTGCCAGAGCCAGCAGCAACTGCTGTCTGCTGCCCCCGGGTCCTAGTGCCCCCATCCACTAATGGGAAGACAGGCTGCCCTTACCCTGCCCTTCCACCCTAGCCCTGAGCCTCTTCAACACCCCAAATCCCCCAGCCCCAGCCCTCATCCCCACACACCCTAATCCTCTGCTCCATCCCTGAGCCCCCTCCTGCATCATGAACCCCTCATCCCCAGACCCACAGCCCTCACCCCTGCATCCCCTCCTATCCCCAAACTCCCTCCCAATCCCCCTCCCCCTTCCCACACACCCCCTCCTGCCCTCAAACTTCCTCCCAAAGCCTGCACCCCCTCCCTTTGCACCGCCTCTCACCCCCAAACTCCATCCCAGAGCCTGCACCCCTCACCCCCTTCTGCACACCCACCCCCTGCCCCAGCCCGGAGCCTGCACCCAGCACCCAAACTCTATCCCAGAACCTGCACCCCTCCTGCACCCTAATCCCCAGCCCAGGACCTGCACCCCAGACCTCCTCCCCCCACCCAACCCCCCTCCCAGAGCCTTAGGCATGTGGGGTGGGGGGTTCTGGGCACCACCAAAATTTCTACAACCCTGCCACCCATGCGAGTGGATAAGGGTCAGGGCAGTCAGGGGACAGGTAGGGTCCTGGGGGGTCAGTTAGGGTAGGGGGTTCTCAGCAGGGGGCAGTCAGGGGACAAGAAGCAGGGGGGGTTGGGGTTCTGAGGGGAGCAGTCAGGGTGTGGGAAGTGGGAGGGAGTGGATGGGGCGGGGCTTCCCCCCCAGTGTCCTCTTTTTTGTTTGTGGAAATATGGTAACCCTATTGTTGGACAGCCTGCGAACTTTAGAGATCTCCCTAAAGTAACACCCAGATGTTCCATCTCTATAAAAGGCCACCTCCATTAAGTAACCAGTTTTTCTTTGTCTTTTGAATTGTTGCTTAAGACAGGTTTCATTACTGAACACTCATGGAAACATAATTATTGTCTTCAAATTCTTCATGCACATTAGTGAATATAGACAAGCACTTGGACATGTACAAATTAATTAATATTTTATCATTATGTTATCCGGTTCCATCCATAATTGAACCCCTGAGCAAGTGTATCCATTGATCCAGATGTCATGTTGGATAAAATGTTGCTATCATATTTAAATACAGCTCAGGCAAAGTAAAACGGCAGTGCCCAACCAAGAAATATAGCTAATAGTTATTACTAGTAGAATTTTAAGAGTGAAAACATATTGAAGGCTATTTTACAAATGGGAGAAGTGCTTTTTTTATTAACTGGATTAACTCCATTAATCCATTTAGCTCCATTAATCCTTCCTTGATATAACCAAGTAAACAATGAAAAACATTGTGCTACCCATTTTATCTGCATTGTCACTCTAAGGTCTGGTCTATACTACCCGCCTGAATCGGCGGGTAGAAATCGACCTCTCGGGGATCGATTTATCGCGTCCCGTTGGGACGCGACAATCGATCCCCAAATCGGCGCTCTAACTCCACCAGCGGAGGTGGTAGTAAGCGCCGCCGACAAAAAGCGGCAGAAGTCAATTTTGCCGCCGTCCTCACAACGGGGTAAGTCGGCTGCAATACGTCGAATTCAGCTACGCTATTCACGTAGCTGAATTTGCGTATCTTAAATCGACTCCCTGCTGTAGTGTAGATGTACCCTAAGAGTCTAAGTAATGAAGTCAAGACTAGGGTCAGTTACACCTCATCAAACCAGCAACCTAATTGCAGTTAATTATATTTCTGTAAGAAGTGGGTGGCTAAGAAGTAATGTCTTCCAGAGAAGCTTCTCACAGTTCAATTAAAGAATTGTGGATAAAGAGCTGAATACACAGCACCTCTTTCCTATCTCTCAGTCTCTACTAGAGCTGGTCAGGAATTTGACAAAAATTTTTGTCATCAAATTCAAAACATTGAGGGAATTATCCCTTTTGACTAAATTTTTGTTGCAAAGTGTTTTAGGTCCAGGATTAATTTGGACCAAAAATTCCATCAGCATGAGACACCCCCATCCCACAATAGCCAATAGCCTGGTGATCAAGGCATTCCCTTAGGATGTGGGACAACGACAGGGCAAGGACTTAAACCTGGTTACCCAACCTCCTGAGCTGAGTGCCATGAGTGACAGTGCAAGAGACAGTCACATAAACAACTTCAAGAGGTCTCTGTTTCATCCCAATACAGAATGAGAATTTTTCCAATCTTGAACATTTTTTCACAGGCTGGGAAACCCATTTCCTGCCCAGTTCTAGTCTCGCTTTTCCCTCTCTGGGGTAGGCTCAAAGATTTAGCAGAACTTGTGAAGGCTCTGATCCATTTAGGGCTTGATCCTGGGAGGCACTTTGTGACAGCATACCCCATAAGGCTTTATGGGGTGGGGGGTGTTTATAAATGTATGTATGATATAACTGGAATATGTTTTGTGCTGCCTGTGCCATGTAACATATCTCCATAAAGGTTATGGTCTACTATATCTATTCACCCTATTTGTACATATATATCATTTTCTACTTGAGGGTAAGAATATGGGCTGTATGCTTGCTTGGTTTCTAAGTAAGCTTTGTGAGGCATTTGGTCAGCTTCTTTAGGAAGGAATTCGCCAGGTTAAGTACCTGATCAGGAAACACTTGGGGAACAATGCATCTTGGAATGCTCCAATCCACATAAGAAGTCTTCCTGGAGACATGCAAGATACCATGTGGACAATGGCTTCGGCCTGTAAAGACTGAGCCATGCAGGGGCATGTGACTTGCCCAGGTGACTCCAGAACTCCATCTTGGAGCTGGACTTTGCATAGGAGGGGGGTCTCCACCCACAAGAGAGAGTCTATTTAAACCCGTGGGAGACCCCTCCATGTGGTCTTCAGCTGGTTAAGGAAGGAGCCTCTCCACCCCCCCCCCCAAGATACTTGAAGGGAACTGGAACAAATGACTAACTACAGAGGGTGTGAGTGATTGCTAGACCCACGCTAAAAGGATATTAGCCTGTAAAAGGGAGCATTCTGGAACTGGTGAGAAACTTATCTGTATTTAGTTTGATTAGACATAGATTTTCTCATTTTATTTTATTTTGCTTGGTGACTTACTTTGTTCTGTCTGTTACTACTTGGAACCACTTAAATCCTACTGTCTGTATTTAATAAAATCACTTTTTATTTAGTAATTTACTCAGGGTATGTATTAATACCTGGGGGAGCAAACAACTGTGCATATCTCTCTATCAGTGTTATAGAGGGTGAACAATTTATGAGTTTTCTCTGCATAAGCTTTATGCAGGGTAAAACGGATTTATCTGGGTTTAAACCCCCTTGGGAGCTGCCACCTGATGTGCAAAGATTACCTCTGCTTCTGTTTTCCCTGCCAGCTCAGGACTCCAGCACCCTGTCTTGCTGAGCCAGACACTCCCGTCTGTTCCAATACAGACCCAGGGTCTGAATCACTTGCCCCAAAGCTTCAAGTTTACCTGAAAACAGCTCACAGAAGTGTGCTTGTCTCTAGCACTCAGATGCTCAACTCCCAATGGGGTCTAAACCCAGATAAATCCATTTTACCCTGCATAAACTCATAAATTGTTCACCCTCTATAACACTTACTTAGAAACCAAGCAAGCATACAGCCCATATTCTTACCCTCAAGTAGGAAATGATATATATGTACAAATAGGATGAATAGATATAGTAGACCATAACCTTTACGGAGATATGTTACATGCACAGGCAGCACAAAACATATTCCAGTTATATCATATATACATTTATAAACGCCCCCCCATAGAGCCTTATGGGGTACGCTGTCACACACTTATCTTTCACTTTTCTGTGACATCAGTGGAAGCAGACCAGTAATTGCTAATATTAATAAGGGTTATGAAGGCACAGAAATATTAGCAGCAGTTAGAGAAAAAGCTGGAACTCAAACTCCTGTCACCTAGCATGTACTTTAATGCACCATCCATTAGACTATAAGGCATTGTGAGGGGTACCGTATCCTACCCCCAAATTGCATTAAAGAAGGAGCTTATCTGTGTTCTTAAAGAACTCTAGTGGTTGGGGGGGGGGAGCAAAACAAAGCAGATTACCTACAGCAAGTTAAGAGTTGATAACACTGGAGTTACTGAAAAGGTGCTCATCTAACAAAGATGATATGTTGGGTCACAGACTAAATTATTTATTATTATTTCATGTTGACTGCATATTTGACCTGTATGAGAAACAAACTTCAAATAGTCCCTAACTTTACATCCCTATCTTATCAGAATTGAACATCTCTTTAAAATATGGCAGAACCCACTCCTACTAAACTCAGATACAGTAATATTCACCCAGTGCAGAGGGCCAGCACAAGGTCTACATTACCTAAATCCCACTGCTAATGAGATTATCCTCCACTGTGAAGGTAAAGGAAAATAGGTAAAGCTTTAAAGTTTAGAATTAAAAGAATTACTCCAAATAGGCCTGGGACAGCTGAAAGCGACGTCTGTACCAAATAGTTTTCCCATTGAGCAAGAAATTTTGGAAGTTGTTCCCATCCACATCAAGACAAACTTGAGAGTTTTCAAAGGTTTTCAACCAAAAGCAAAACAACAAGAAATGGACACAGAGACACACTGACATCAATTAATCCTTCATACATGCCCCTAGAAGAACCTATATCCCAGTAGTTGGGATGCTCACCTTTAGAGAAGAGAGAGCTGGGTTCAAATCCCTGCTCTAAATCAAACAGAGTAGGCCCATTGACTATGGGAGGGGGGTTTCCTCTTTCTCTCTCATTTTGAACAGATATTCCATCCTGGACCTGAGAAGCCTTTCCTGACAGAAGTTTATTTTAATCTGATATGTTCCCATGAAGACTATTACTTTCAAATGGGCTTTTCTGACAAAGAGACATTTCATAGATTCCCAACCAGCTCCAGCATTAAATGAGAGTGAGGAATTTTATGGTAGTTTTGCTTTCAGAAATGAATGTGTGTCAAAGCAGCCATGTAACAACTTTTCAGGAAATGGGAAATCCAAAATGGGTAAATGTAATTTCATTTTAGCAAATGGGAATGTTTTAATATCTGATTCAGAATGGATTCATGTAGTTTGTGTAGGGTGAAACATGAAACTTTCCCCAAAGTGAATATCACTTATTCATGCTACAGGGTAGAAGATGCTCAGCAGAACATGTGGAACTTTAAAGTTCAACTACCAAAGAGGGTTGTGCTTACAAGTCAATGCTTAAATTGCATCTGTGCTGAAGAAAAATAGAAGAGAAACCACCACCAGAGCATATGGCAGCTTATGCCCTCTTCAGCTACAAAGAAAATTAGAGGATTTCTACTCTAAGACAGACAGTCTCCTCAGCCTTTATACAATATTACATTTATCTAGGTCATCCTACAGCCATGGAAAAGTCAAATTGTTGCTTTAGAACTACATAATTTGGAATAACTTTTAGTCTTTTATTTCAAAAAGAACATTTGAGAGTCAGTGAAGTCCCATCAGTGCCAAAAGGTAGCAAGTCTGGTGAAATATAAGACACTTCTATTGTTAGAAGGACAAATGTGAGCACAGACTTAGACAGACAAGTATCATCTGTGGGAAGCCCCAGTAACTGCTGCTTTTCAGACAGAGTTCATGTCACTTCATTATGAGACTAACATACTATAGATCTACTCCTAGCTACTATTGCTAAAAGTATAGCCAATTTGATTTTGACTACTTGCAGTTCTATATTAAAATGTTCAAGTGACCAAAACTATGCTTTGGCAATTTATAGTCTAAAAGACAAAGTAAGATATGAAAAGGAAATATATATGCAACTTCCTCCAGGAATCTGTTTCTTGCAGCATGCAGTTAACCTTTCACAGAATGTGTGCTCCAAAATATGCCCTCAAAACTATTCATATTTATATCATAGTTAAAAGCACTGTGTCTCACCCCGGACTCAAATTTACTACTCAGCTTTTTACCTTGTTTCTGGTACCATGGTGAACTTTTCGTCCTTATCTTTGTTTTGGATACTACATTACATAACACACAAGAATGTCCATACTGGGCCAGACCAGTATTCTGTCTTCTATCAGTGGCCAATGCTAGATGCTTCAAAGGGAATGAACAAAATAGGGTAATCATCAATTGATCCATCCCGTTGTCCAATTCTACTGTTTGGCAGTCAGAGGCATAGGGACACCCAGAGCATGGGGTTGCATCCCTGACCATCTTGGCTAATAGCCATTGATGGACCTTTCCTCCATGAACTTCTCATTTTTTTTTAAACCCAGTTATAGTGTTGGCCTTCACAATATCCCCTGGCAAAGCCTTACACAACTTGACTGTGCTGTATGAAGAAATACTTCCTTTTGTTGGTTTTAAGCCTCCTGCCAATTCATTTCAGTGAGTAATCCTGGTTCTTGAGTTATGTAAAAGGAGTAAATAACACTTATTCACTTTCTCTACATCATTCAGGATTTTATAGATCTCTATCATATCCTTCCTTCCTCAACTCTTTTCCAAGCTGAGTAGTCCCAGTCTCTCAGATGGAAGCTGTTCCATATCCTTAATCATTTTTGTTACTCTTCTCTGTACTTTTACCATTTCTAATTTTTTTTAAATTTGTCATTCCAAACCAATTGCCCATGAAGGCACTTCCCATCTTGGACCCAGACAAAGTCTATATTGCCTTTAACAGGCTTCCTATGTTTCAAAGCTGACTTCGGCATTGCAAAGCATTGTGAGATACTTGGCATGGGTAAACAGAATTATGGGAAGAACACAATACAAGTCAGTTAGCATAACTACCTAGCATTCATATGTAATATAATGTACACAATATTAGCACACAAAATACCTATGTTTATAGGGTTTGTATATAACATGTGTTGGCTAATACTACTTATATGTTTTCAGGGATACTCAAACTCTAAACCTCTCTTTTCTCCTCTCCTTTTCCATCAATCTCATGGTCTACAGTAGAGTTACAAAAGCCAGATTTGTCAAGAGGCTAAAGTAGATTTTTGTCTGTCATCTTTTTCAATTTTCAATCTACTTTCAAACTTTAAAAGTCATTCTAATGATAATCCTGAATGTGTAAATATTTATAGAATGCTAGCTAATTGGAGACCACCAACTTTTGGTATCCATAAAGTACTGATTTTCTTTGGGTGCATAAATTCACTACATATCACTAAAAGCATTCATTAACATTAAAATGAAGTTAAGAACAGGAACATCAAATATTCAGAAACCTAAAAATAACTATTCACTGTACTTGGGACTATACTATATCACAGTCACATAATTTAGATGTATGATATAAAAAGAATCAGAATTGTGGGAGGGTCAATCCCTGCTGAAGAATAAGAGGTTGCTTGAGGGAGAGTAGATGATTCCTAATGAACCCTGGAGCTCCAGAAAATAAAATGTGTGGCATAAGAGGCAGGAAGGATCCAAGTGATAAACCTGCAACATTGAGGCACATATTCTGCTCCACCCTTGCATGGGCACATTGTGAGGGAGGATACAGAAGAACTGTTTACCTCTCTGGTATCCCCTGTTCTGGATCTGTCCAGAATCCAGAGAGGGAGCAGAATCCCTTCTTCTGCTGAGCACCCAAGAGGGCTAGTTTCCTGAAAGGGGACAATGAGGTGGGAGATAAGATATCCTATGGCTATGCCCAAAGCTGGCCAGGTGAGGTGGATGGCATTACTGCATCCTCTGCAAGTGTGGTGCTGCAGGTTTGCTAGTATGCTTTCCTAGGCAGTCCCCAGGAGGGCTGTGGCTGAGTCTCCTAGTGATTCTGGCTTCCACACAGCCAGGGCCGGTGCAACCCATTAGGCGACCTAGGCAGTCGCCTAGGGTGCTAGCATTTGGGGGGCGGCATTTCAGGTCCTTTGGCGGCAACCGTGGCGGCTGGATCTTCGGCCGCCCCGGTCGTCGTCGGCATTTAGGCAGAGGGAGCTGGGGCAGGGGGGCGCGGAGAGGGCCGCCTGTAGCAAGTAAGGGGGGGGCAGCATGCAGGGGAACTCCCCACCCCAGCTCACCTCTGCTCTGCCTCCTCCCCTGAGCACACCGCCCTGCTCTGCTTCTCTCCCTCCCAGGCTTGCAGCGCCAAACAGCTGATTGGCGCCGCAAGCCTGGGAGATGGGAGAAGTGGAGCGGTGACGGCGTGCTCGGGGAGGAGGCAGAGCAAAGGTGAGCTGGGGCAGGGAGCTGCCCCACAGCTCCCCGGGTCGGGGGGAGCTGCCGTGGGGGGGGCGCGACGGAGCGGAGAGGTGGAGGGGGGGGCTGCTGCGGGGGGACACCTTGGGGCGGGGGGGGGCGGAGAGCCACCAGAGGGCTCGGGGAGGGGGGGGCGCAAGGTGCAAGTTTCACCTAGGGCGCGAAACATCCTTGCACCCGCCCTGCACACAGCACTTCCACAGCCCTATTAATATATCTGATAGCACCCAGGGGAGGATATTTATGCTGGTAAAATTGAAAATACCTCAACTATAGAAAACCAGCTGTGCTTCAGAGCCATCTCCCCATCCTGCTATTGCAGCTCTACAGAATAATCAAATGGAAAACAAATAGTGTGCTAGACTGCACCCTTAGGATCTACATGTGTCCCCAAGGATCAGAGTGTAATGGTCAGCACCATCCCAACCTTTCTCTGGACCTTAGATAGTTTTGTGCCAGATCCATGAGTCATATAAATCAGCACAGCTTCACTGAAGTCAATGAAGCTATGCCAATTTACTCCAGGAGAGTATATAACGATTGGTGCATGAGTCATTGCTGAGGATTACACACTTCTCTTTTTCAAGGCAAAAATAGGCAATTGACTAAACTGTCTGTAGACCACTCATCTGTCTCCCCAGCCCAGATCAGGAAAAACTTCTGGACTAAGTTTATTATTCAAACACAAACCTCACCAAACAAAGCTATTCCCCTGATCATGAAGGCTGTAGAGGCCCAGAGGCTTTCCCCTTGCATTTTTCACAAGAGCCCTCTCAGTCATTTATAGAAAGCACCCATATAGTTGGGTCTATCAAACAGAGCTAGGTGGCCCTAGGACATATGGCCCTTAAAGGGGCAAAGCACCCTGTTACAATTTCCTTATTCATGATCGCATACTGCCTGGGCATAGTGGCAACATATACTGACTCATCAACAAACACCAAGAACATGCAGTGTGAGAAGACACTAATTCTACCAAAGCACTTTTTAAAACTTCCTTTCTTTTTTTTTTAGAAGCCTACTTAAGTATGAAAAATATTTAAGTGTTTCAAATAAAGAATTTAAATGTTGAAAAATCATCTACAGAGACTTAACTATAGTTCTTGAATGCAATGTTCCTATTGAAGCAGAGATGTCACTTCCATTTCACAGACTTTTTATAAGCTACAAAACAACTTACTAAATGTTTAAAAAGAGGCTCTGGAGACTCACTCATGGCCACCATCTTTTATGCATCACTGTTCTCATTTGAAGTATCTGTTTATTATTTACTGATTTAAAGTCCCGATTGCCATGGCATCTGAGCATTATAATAATTTTTTAACATGTAAACTACAAGCTACCCACAATAGCTAGTTTAATGGCATGGCACCCACCTCTCAAGATTCCGCTTCTGGTCAGGTGTGTCTGCAGTCTTTGACTAGTCCCAGACCTGGTATCAAGCCATACCCCTAGGACTTCCTCCCTAGAGGCAATGGTTTTGCCAGACAGCCAAGTGGGCCACTTTGCTCTCCAGCTGGGCCATTAAGTAGATCAGATTCCCTTCTGGAGGTTTTATTACTGTCCAATTGTAGGCCATTTTTCCAGTGGCCTATGGTAGGGGGCACAGAACCCAGCCCCACTCACTACTCCAGGTCACAGCCCAGGGACCCTAAGAATAGCAGCCACACACCCATGTCCCCTTTAGTTACCTATGCCACTTCCCTGCAGCCTCAGCCTTCACCAATGCTTCATCCTTAACTCAGGGCTCTCCTGCGTTCAGGCCCAGCAGGCAGCCCAGAGCTCTTTATCACTCTCCTGGTTTCTTCCAGCACTGAGCTGTCCATGGTGCTGCAGTTCCCATTGGCCAGCCATGAGCATCACCTGCATTCCTCAGGCTCCAAGCAGCAACTAACTGCAGGCTGCACTGCAGCTCCTTTTATAGTAGCTTGCAACCCTCTGCTTTATCTAGCCCTTGCAGCCTCTCCTCCTGATTGGCTGCTTCCTGCTCAGTCTCTCTAGGCTGCTGGAGGACTTAGTTCCACTGCTCCTTTCCTGGGATAGGTGTGGCAGGGCCCTGAGGCCTCCAGCAGGGGGCTTCTGGGTTTAGTCCACCCCATCATAGGTAGCATTAAAACTACTTGTACTTCTGCAGCTAACGATATATCAACAATTGAGCTGAAGGAACAAAAACCTCAGCCAGCATCTGAATTAAGTGTGCCTTACATCATACTCTGAAGACTACCAAATCCTGGCTCTAGCAGATCATCAAGGAGATCACTCCAAAGGCAAGAGACCTTTACTCAGTAAATCATACTACTTGTCCTGAAAACGTCAATACCAGGATTCAACAGCAAGAGCATTTTACTAATCTCAACTATAGTGCTGTGACAGACTACAGAATGACAGTCTCTCAAGTATCTAGTGCTAGATAATCTAAGACACAGGTATCCTGTGTATTCAGAACAGCTATATAATCCTCAAATGAATGGGTATATTTATAACCCATCTCTGTCAAGGAGAATTATCAGTCTGGAAAGGGTATAACACCTGCTCTTAAACAGAAGCTGTGAAAAGTTCAAGCTAGACATTAGGAAAGGCTACTTCCCCTAGAGAGTTATTGGAATGATCTACTATATGATGCTGTGCTATCAGATGGCAAAAGTGAGCTTAAGCAAATACTGCCCAAACTTAGAATCATACAGATTGCTTGCTGAATTCTAGATGCACTTGTTAGAAGGTGAGGAATGGGTTGACTTGCTCTCTCCATTGATAAATTCCCTATTTCCAGGAAATGAAAGACACTGCTCCATTTCGTATTTTAGAACCTTTGACAATGCAAAAAATACCTGTAAGAGGGTTAAGATCAGTGCTGTAATATTAACTTTTAGAAAACAATCTAGTGCAAAAATAGAAAAGAACAAAAACCCCTACTATGTTAGTTTGCATTTGTAGCAAGTAGCAATAAATCTTGTTACTTTTATTATTATTTTTTAAATAGAAAGGGTAAAAGTCTGGCTATGGTTATCTACATTGACTCCTGTGGAACTGCAAGAACACAATTAAATGCAGAATTTGACTTATGTAGTCTTAATTCCCTGGCTCATTTGCTACTCCCATGCAGCCATTTTCACACTAGCACGCATAATCTATCTGCACACCATAGGTAAATCTGAGGTTCCATTATGCAAGCAGGGCTGGATGTGGAGAGAGGATAGGCACCTCCTATATGGTGCAACACCTCTCCTTGTGCAGCGGTATGCAGAGGGTAGGCAACAGATAGACCAAGTCAGGAAACAGATATTCCCAACCTTCTCTTGTGGGGGTGAGGTGAATGAGCATTTAAAAGCCCCTATAGGATACTTCAGTCACTGGGCAGAGATAGCATCCACAAATATACTCCATGGCCAGTCATGGGGAGAATCATATCACCCATCTACCCAGGAACTGGCCCTGAACCTTGCTTTACAGGTGCAAAACTTCTGCCCTGCACCTGGCCTAGAAGCTGAACTCTCCTAAGTCTGGCAAATTAAAGCAGTCCAATCAAACATACATGGCTTGAACAACTAGACCAGCTAGTTTTTAGAAGGTGCATTGCCACCTTCCTTATCTAGAGTCCCTAACTCACCTCCCACTTAACACTGTTTCCTCTGGCCTTACTGCAGTTGCCAACAACACAGTGCCTAAAGTATTATTGCTTCCTGGAATCCCTGCTAGACTTTTATTAAGAGATCTCCTTCCTTCTATGCACGTAGGCTGGTCTTATAACCAAAAGAGTAGTGCCTAAAATGTGTGTATTCCTTGACTGTGTGGATAGGAAGCAACATATACAGGATAAAATAAAATGAACTGAACATATTAAATTGGGTGCTCTACATCAGAAACACACAGAACATAACATAAGAACATAAGAACGGCCGTACTGGGTCAGACCAAAGGTCCATCTAGCCCAGTATCCTGTCTACCAACAGTGGCCAATGCCAGGTGCCCCAGAGAGAGTGAACCTAACACGTAATGATCAAGTGATCTCTCTCCTGCCATCCATCTCCACCCTCTGACAAACAGAGGCTAGGGACACCATTCCTTACCCATCCTGGCTAATAGCCATTAATGGACTTAACCTCAATGAATTTATCCAGTTTGCTTTTAAACACTGTTATAGTCCTAGCCTTCACAACCTCCTCAGGTAAGTTATTCCACAAGTTGACTGTGCACTATGTGAAGAAGAACTTCCTTTTATTTATTTTAAACCTGCTGCCTATTATCAATTAATGCAGGAAGATTACTACAAGGAATAGTTTACCAGACAAATTAAAATCACCACCTGAACTTTACACAGTCCTTGAAAAAAATTCACAAAAAAGGAGGACCTATTAAAACAACAAATCCCATAAAGACAAAGCACATCAATCACTGAACTAGTACAAAGAGAAAAAAACTGGACAAAGCCCCACAGAAAGGAGAATGTTCAGGATCAGTCAACAAGAGAAACCATTGAATCAAAGCTCAGAAAAATCATACCAAACCAGTTTGATTTCCTTCTTTGACAAGGCAACTGGTTTGGGGTGTAGAGGGTATGTGGTGAACATACTATACCTCGACTTTAGCTTTTACACAGTCCCACATGACATTCTGAAAAGTAAGATGGAGAAATGAGGGCTCGGTATCCATTACCTGGATACATAATTGGTTGAACAACCACAAACAAAGACTAACTATGAATGGAATTATTTCAAATTGCAAGGAGGTCCCAAATGGGGTTCCAAAGGGATCTGTTCTGGGTCTGGTGTTATTTAACATCTTTATTAATTACTTGGATGTAGAAATAGAGAGTATACTGATCAAATTTGCAGATGACCACAAAACTAGTGAGGGGTTGCAAACACTTTGGAAGATAGAGCTAAAATTCAAAGGGATCTCAATAAATTGGAGAACTGAGCTACTGACAACAAAATTAAATTCAACAAAGAAAAATGTTAGGTGCTACACTTAGGGAAGAAAAAAGAAATCCGCAAATACAAAATGGGAGAAAACAGGATGGCAGCAGCAGTGCTAGGAAGGAACTGAGAGACATGAGTCAACAATGCGATGCTCTTGCAAAAAATGTAAATGCTTTTTTGGGGTTGTGTTAAAAGAGGCATAAAATGCAAGTCACAGGAGATGATAGTACAGCTCTACTCAGCACTGGTTAGGCCTCAGCCAGAATACTGTGTCCAATACTAGTCACGAATATATAGAAAGGGTGTAGAGAAACTGGAAAGGATCCAGAGGCGAGTGACATAGATGATCAAAGGAATGGAATGTAAGTCATATAAGCAAAGACTGAAGAAACTGGGTATGTTTAGTTTGGAAAAGAGGAGATTGAGGGGGGGAAGTGATAGCAGTTTTCAAATAAGGCTTCCATAAAAAAAGATGGAGAAAAGTTGTTCTCTCTTGCCATAAAGGGCAGGACAAGAGGCAATGGGTTCAAACTACAGCACAGCAGATTTAAATAAAATCTCAGGAAAAATGTCCTAACTTGTAAGAACAGTAGGACAATAGAACAAATTGCCAGGGAAGTCGTGGGAGTTCTTTCACTGGAGATTTTCAAAAGGATGCTGGATAGCCATCTTTCTCGGGTGGTTTAGACATAACAAATCCTGTATCTTGGCAGGGGTTAGACTATATGACCCTGGTAGTCCCTCCTAACCCTATGGTTCTATGATTCCAAGTATTTCTGGAGCTGAATGGATAGGGTAATATTCCAATGCAATAAATTAACAAGAAACAATATTAATAAAGTAAGTACAGATTATTACAGGATGCATTAAAAAGGTAAGTAAATATACAGCAAAGGCAGTGAATACAGTTATAACCCTTACTCATGTGCCTAATTCTTATTCATAGAAGTAAACTTCCCCATCTGTAAAATGGGAGTAGTTTTACAAAATAACACTCAGAGGCACTGGAGGATTGATAAGGCACTTTGGAGATTATAAACACTATATAGTAATAAATAATTATGTAAGAACATAAGAACGGCCATATCGTGTCAGACCAAAGGTCCGCCTGGCCAGTATCCTATCTTCTGACAGTGGCCAATGCCAGGTGCCACTGTCAGAAGACAGGAATTAACAGAACAGGTAGTCATCAAGTGATCCATTGCCTGTCACCCATTCTCAGCTTCTGTCAAACTGAGGCTAGGGATACCATTCCGGCCCATCCTGTATAATAGCCATTGATGGACCTATCCTCCATGAACTTTTGAACAAGATTTTAAAATATATAAAATAAAAAATTTTCAGAAAAAGGTTTTGATTGATATATTCTATAATATTTTTCCTTCCGATTTTTGTTTTGTGGGAAATTTCCAATTGTTTGGTTTTGGTTTTTTTGGAATGGACACATTTTTGAAATTATAGAATTTCCCTGGACTTAGAAAATCTAGTTCCCACCCATCTCTAGTATTGGGGGGGGATATGAATTGCACGTAGGCAAAGCAGCTGACTTCTGGATAGTTTAATATTGAGAAGCTTTAACAGAAAACCAGTGCCAACAGCCCATCATTGAAGAGTAATGCTTCAATAATAATAAATTACTTATGATAGAAGGCATTTCAGTATGGAGGAAGATAAGTTTATTTTCCAAAAGATTATTGTAAACAGGTCAATAATACAAAAAAAGCTTTATTTTTCCTACGAGAAATGTTATCAAGTAGATTCTTTAATGTGTTCTCTACCTATTCAATTTCTTTCTTTCTCCTTCCCCACTCTTTCATCTTCTTGGGATCCATATGGTTCCTTTTCATCCATTTCAATTTGGAGTGATGACCATCATACAGTTATGGCTAATTTTATGTACCAGGCTAAATTACTTTCCTTTATTGGTTTGGGATTGGGGGGGAAAGAGTTATATGTAACAAAATAATCATACAAGGCAAACAGATCTCAAAAAGTAATTGTCAATGGGAAATCAACATTGAATGGAGTGTTTCTGGTGGGGTTCTGCGGGGATCAATACTAGGCCCGATGCTATTGAAGTTATCCTGAAGTAAATATACAAATCGCTGTTGATAAAATTTGAAGATAACAGATTGGCAGAGATAATGATGAGGACAGGGCAGTCATTCAGAAAATTGGGATCATTTGGTAGGCTGGGTCCATTTAAATAACATGCATTTTAATATAGCCAAATGCAAAGTTAGACATCTAAGAACAAGGAATGCAGGCCATACTTACGGAATATGGCTCTATGCCCTGGAAATTTGAAAAGGATTCAGGGGGCATAGTGAAGAAGCAATGCAGCATGAACTTCTAGTGCATTACTATAGCAAAAAAGGGCTGATGCAACCCTTGGATGTACAAATAGCAGAATCCCCTTCAGAAGAAAAGGCATGATCATAAATACTCTGATAATAATGATGCCCCACTATTCCCTCCACTTCTTCCTTCCCCATTAGCCTCCTGCCCCATCTCTACCCACAATACCATCACCCCTTCCCTGCTCCCCGAGTCCATTACCCAGTGCTCCCCTCCCCAGACTTCTCACCACCAACCCTGCTCTCCCCACTGCCCCTTACCTCTCCAGGGTAGCTCTAGCCCCTGGTGGGGCCAACAGCTGGGGCACCAACTGACAGCAGGTTAAGTGAGGAGGTGGAGCCAGCCAGGCTTTGAGGAATTTGAAAAGTTACTTCCAGTAACAAAAGCATGGTGGCCTTGTCCCACCCTCCTGCTCTGGAGCAATGCTTACAATTGGAAGGACAGAGCTTTGGGATGCATCATGCTCCAAATGGGCAGAAACAGAATAAATGGGCCTCAACTCTGTCCTACAGATGGAAGGACACAACCATACTAGGTACAGGTAAAGAGAACGGAGAGAAAGAAAGAGTGTATGTGTGATGCGTGAATTTCTGCAGGGCTCTGGCATTATAAAATTTATCAATGCACCATTGGAGTAGGGCGGTGATTTTACCTCTACATATGGCATTAGCGTGGAATATTGTGTACAGTTCTGGTGTCCATATTTTTTAAAGGATGCGGAAAAACTGGAGAGGGTGGCAGAAAAGAGCCACAAAAATGATTCAAGGACTGGAGAAAATGACTTACATGAGAGAATTAAGCGTCTCAATCTGTTTAGCTTATCAAAAAGAAGACTGAGAGCAATATGAAGTCATTACAGTGTATAAGTACCTTCAAGGGGAAAACATACTGGATGCTAAAAGGCTCTTTAATCTAGCAGAGACAGGCTTAACAAGAACTAATGGCTAGAACCTGAAGCCAGACAAATTCCAATTAGAAATTGGGCACACATTTTTTAACAGTGAGGGTGATTAATCACTGAAGCAAACTACCAAGGGGAGCAGTGGATTCTCTAACTCTTCACATTAAGACTGAATGCCTTTCTGAAAGGCTTTAATCAAACACAAAATGTTGGTGTTAATACAGCAGTAACATGGTGAAATGTGATGGCTTGTGATGCACAGGAGGTCAGACTACATGATCTAAAGGTCTCTTCTGGTCCTAAACTCAAATCTATTACTATAATAATAATAATAGAGGAGACTCCCAAATATTTAATAGCATTAGTTTGAAACCAGTTTTCCAGCAAAAATACAAATTTACCATACAGTATTTCCTTTGTGTAAATAAGAATTTGAAGAAAAAAAAAAACAATAATGAATGAAATTTCCAGACAGAAATATGGAAGCTGTGGCTTGATCTCAGTGAAATGCTCAGGTATATGATTAGAGTTGATTCTAAGCAGGTATCAATATGTTGCATGAGCTTAATCTTTCATTTCATCTAAAGAATACTTCATACATGAATGTGTAGTATAGTTTTCAAGTCAAAATATGTTTACAAATTGTTTCTGTAAATGACACTAGTCTATTGTGATACATAGATGAATAACTAAACCCTTCAGGGTTCTTTAGAAGTCTAACAATGAAGAAAATGGCAAATGAATAGGGAACTACTACTCCTTCCATCTATAAACTAATGAAAATCAAGGACTGACTTTAAATGCCCCAATTTACTGTATGCTGCTTCTGCATGGAAGATACACAGTAAATCTGCCCTATAGACAGCCATTGAAAGTCACTGGTGAGCATATCTTAGATACAAGCAATAGAAGACTAAAAACAACATAGAAAAAACTGCTTAAATTGATCTACAGTATATATCTTTGAAGAATAAAATCAGCAAATGTCTAAATTTAAGGAAGCCCAGAGTATTTAAGGAGTCTGCCCAGTGTGGTTTAAAAATATAGGTTAACACAAAGGCTTTCTTTGCTAGCTCGATAATAATTTACAGGGTTGAGGTATCCTGCACTGTTTCCCTGACAGGTTTTATTGTTGTGGCCAACCAAGTGAAAAACCCTGCCCATTTGGGAAATGCTGCTATGAACATTTTCAATTTTGCAAGTTCTTGATTTGCAGTTGGTGGAAGTACCAACTATAGCTATACCCTAAGCAGCATTTTACTTACTTGGCAACCTTTTTTTTTTTTTTTTTTTTAATTTTCACAAGACAACAATCAAATTACTGTGCTTTAAAAAAAATATCATTGTGAAACAGCTATGTGTATTGGTGGAAACTATACAAAGTAATCTTGATAATGAGCTGAATCCAAACAACTTCCAGACTCTACTATTGATGTAACATAAAGATGGCATTTTTAGAAAGAGTAAGAAGTTTATTCTTTCAATTTAGAAAAGTGCATGTTGAGTTGTTGCAAGCTTTGTTCTGTAGAGAATGACTACAAAGAGGGAAGCTGAAGGGAATGGCACGGAAAAATATGGTGCAATTGGGTTTAGCCCTTGCTTTTAAACTAAACCTAATTCACATGTAAGTACACTGTCAATTTGACAGGCATTTGCAGAATCTGTGGAGCTTTAGGATTGGTGATCAGAGACTGGTGAGATGGCTAAAATAAACACCACTTTATTTGTCTTTCAGCTTTTTATAATAATGTAATCATTACAGGTGTGCACAAAAATTCTCTCTGTTCCCAAAAAAACAACAAAGGCACAAAGGCAAGAAATGTTTTGTCTGATAGTTGACAAAAACAAAAAGGTAGTTTGTGGATGTGGAAAACTCATCTTGCTGTAAAAAAAGCTATTTTCAATATGGAAATGGCAACTTTGGGGGAGAACAAGAAAAAATCATTTCTACTCAGGAAGAATTCATGAAAATTTGGTTTTACCCAGAAGGGTGAATGTTGCCGTTTTCATTTAGGCCTTGTCTACAAGAGAAAGTGGCACCAGTTTCACCAAAGGTGTGAATCTATTCCTATTTAGTTATATCAGCACAAACCTCTGTGTGGATATTCTTATTTTGGTTCAAAAGTGTTTTATATCATTTTAGTTTAAATTGATACCTAACTAATTTAAGGTAAAATGAAATAAATCTGATTTAAACCAAAATGTCCACTCAGGGATGTGTATTGGTTTAACTAAATAGGTTTCTGTTCACATCTTTGGTTATTATGTTACAACTTTCACACATTGACAAAGTTTGAACTAGATTAGCTCCCTAGGAGTAAGTGAGGAAACTTAAGCAGTGGATCAAATTCACACACATTCATGAAGGTTTGTGAATAT
This sequence comes from Trachemys scripta elegans, assembly GCF_013100865.1. Taxonomy (NCBI): domain Eukaryota; kingdom Metazoa; phylum Chordata; order Testudines; family Emydidae; genus Trachemys; species Trachemys scripta. The sequence continues at coordinate 59,349,112 of NC_048303.1, read as the reverse complement.
ATTAATTTATGCAAAAACGTGTGGGCTGAAGTTCTCCTGCCAGTAACTAAGGCCTGGTCTACACTTAACACTTAGGGCAGGTCTACACTACCCGCCTAAATCGGCGGGTAGAAATCGATCTCTCAGGGATCGAATTATCGCGTCTCGTTGGGACGCGACAATCGATCCCCGAATCGACGCTTCTACTCCACCAGCAGAGGTAGGAATAAGCGCCATCGACGGGGGAGCCGCGGAAGTCAATTTGCCACCGTCCTCACAGCGGGGTAAGTCGGCTCTGATACGTCGAATTCAGCTACGCTAATCGTGTAGCTGAATTTGCGTATCTTAAATTGACACTAAATTGACACAAATCTTAAATCCCCCCCGTAGTGAGGACGTAACTTTAGGCTGACATAGCTACACTGAGCAAAGTAGCTATACCTGCCTAGATGCAGCGAGGTTGGTGAAAGAATGCCTCTGTCAACCTAGCTATCATTGCTCAGGAAAGTGGAGTTCATACAGTGACTGAAAACCCCCTCTGTCGCTCTAGACTGCCTACACTACAGGGTTATGCTAGTATAGGTAGGGTGCGATAGCTATGCTGCTATAGACCCTATAGTGCAGAAATGGTCTAAGGTGCAGCTCTGTTGTTTGACCTGTGAAATGAAAATCATCCAAATTTATAGATCACGTTTAAAAGGAACCAAAATAAATGGGAAAGGAAAAAATGTTTGTGTAACTTCTTTCTGGCCTTTTCAATATAAACTGTTAAGCTCTGAAGGGAAACAATACCTCTTGTAATACAGACACTTGTAAAATGCTGCAAGAATCTATTGAATCTATTTATACCATGTTTCTTCAAGAAAGTGACGTGTCTTGAAATTAGTATTGTAATGACTTTCTCCTCAATTGGTTGATCCATCCCTAAATGGTCAAAATAAGCAGTTTGCACCAGAAGCCATTCACCTCTGTGACTAGAACTGGTTGAACAGTAGAACAAGAACAACAACAAAAACCAGAAGGCTCAACTTCAGCTTCAGGTTAATGAGGTTATATTAATCATTATTAAAAAGGTGAAAATTGCCTGGTATTCATGAAAATGTTCTAGAATCCTAAAAACTTGGTTACTTTTAGGACTTATTTGTGACTAACTAACTAAAAATACTTAAAGTGATTTGATATTCATTATTCTCTATTCACTATTTATTTTCAGTTATAGGTTTCAAACAGGAGTGGTGGTTATCCAGTTAGGGAACACACACATAATCATGTAACTTAGGAAAACCATCCACACACACTGAATGATGAATATTGAGAGTGACGAATTCAGAAATACCTCAAACTCTGATAATCATTTGTCCAAATTATTCTGCTAGTGCATCCATTTGAAGAAGGTCAGGACCAATTCATAAATAATTTGCTAAGCAAGAAAGAGTCAAATTCATAACAAACAGTTCCAGCAGCTCTACCTATATGGAAAGAAAGAGTAAATCTAAGGCTCGGCTTGCACCATACAGTTAGGTCAACGTAAGGCAGCTTCTGTCAACCTAATGTCAGTGTACACACTACAGCCTTACCCCGCTGATGTAAGTGCCCTACTACACTGACATAATAACGCCACTTCCATGAGAGGCATTGGGCTTATGTAAGTGTGGCTAGGGTTATGCAGTGTCTGTGCAGACACTGTGTTACTTACATCAGCTGTTGGCTGTCTTGTCAATTTCAGGATTCCATGCTGGAGCCATGAAATTGACAAGAAAGCCAGGCAGCTAGAGCCCAGCTGACCCTGGCCCTCTGCCCCCAGCCAGGATGCATGGGCCTGCCTGGCTCCCAGCTCCACGCTCAGGGAGCTGAGAAGACCAGGGGGCAGCTGGGCTCCCAGTGGGGAGCTACACAGAGCTGAGATCCCTGGCTCTCAGCTCCCCATACCGCCCCTCTTCAGTTGATGGAAGCACTCCAACTGAGGATGCACACCACCGACAGAAGGAGGGTAGTGTGGACATCAGCCAGAGCAATAATTAAGTCTGTAGTGTAGACATGCCCTAACCAAGTGGAAGTTTGACTAGGGGAAAAGGATGACTGAGGTACTTTCTTCTGTGGTGTGTTGAGTCCTGTTAAGAACTGTGATAACTCAAAATACCTTAAACTCTATCTCTTGCCTCAGTTCAGATGGTTCCATGAAATAGAATCAAGCTCTAGTTAGTCTAAGAATGGAATAATGGTTGATGAGTATAGAGATTGTTACTAACTGTCTTCTATCGATTATCATCATAGGATCTGATCATAGTAATTTAGAGAAAAGCATTATTATACAATGTGAAATCTGAGTATTTTCAATTCACTTACATACATCTAGTGTCTTAAAAGATATAGTTATGCACCTTTACTAATAATTTTGAAATTAGCCTGCACTTAAATGCCTCTCCCACATGGCTAATGTGGGGATTAAATTGTAGGTTAAAATTTATGTACTAGCAATTTGTCATAAATTCTATTTTAAAGACAAAAATATGCATCTTCTTACAGCTATTTGTTTGGACAGGTTAATATTATTGTGTCGCTGTGGAGTGGGTTGCAGAGAATAATTAAAAATGTCTTTTTAACTGAAATGTGGTATTTTTCCAAAGTATGAGCTCTGTCTTAAAAATCCATTTTGTTTTGCATAAGCAGAGCTATCAGATCTACATGAAAAGGAAAGATACTGATGAGAAGAGGAGACTTCATTCAGAGCTTAGAATTTGCCATTTCTCATTCCATTTTTGAATGTTGTATTATTAGTGATAGGTGAATGTCAAAACATTCACAAGCTCAGTTCAGATAAACTTATCTACAGTTTACTTGAAACTTTTTGGTCTAGAAATTCGGCTGATGCCTCATTTTTGTGAGATTTTTCTCTGTTCCCTGGTACATGCCAGGTCAAAAATATGAGAATACCATCTATTTGCAGTGTTTTGGTACTTCTTTTACAGGTTATGTCCAAACTCAGAAAAGTAGAAAAGGGGGAAACAAAACACAAACAAAAAGCCCTATGCTTCCTTGAATTTAGAAAAAAATAGTTTGATTTGGTTCAGTTTTGGAAGCTTCCGATCAGTTATTTTATCTGAATTGGTTTATTACCATAGTTGACATTGCTGATCAACTTAAAACTAGGACACATACAGGAAAGGGAAGAAGTGAGCCATAATATGCTTTTTACCCTCTGCTCACAGAATCTGGTCCTTGGTGCTCATGGCCTGCAGAAGGATAGTTGGAAACTAATCATGACAAGAGGACAGTCACCATGGTTAAAGACTTAATTAACCTTGCTTTTAAGATGGTATGAAAGAGGCCCCAAGCAAATCTAGTGGCTTTTCTCCTGACTGTTTGCCAGAGGAGGATGTTGTGAAGGCCAAAACTATAACAGGGGTCAAAAAAGAACTAGATAAATTCACAGAGGATAGGTCCATCAATGGCTATTAGCCAGGGTGGGCAGGGATGGTGTCCCTAGCCTCTGTTTGCCAGATGCTGGGAATGGGCGACAGTGGATGGATCACTTGATGATGGCCTATTCTGTTCATTCCTTCTGAAGCACTTGACCTCTTTCAAATCCCCCCTCACAATCTACTTCATCAATTCTATCTTCACTGTTGAAGCACCCTCCAGCACCAACTTAATTTCAATAAATAAGATAAATAAATAAAATGAAAACATAAGGAATTGCAATAATTGCAATAATACCTAAAATACTGGGTCAATCAGCTAGACCAAGCTTATGCAGCAACAAAGTATGGGGGAGAGGCTCATTATTGCTTCCAGATTCTCTACCTAAGAATAATGCTAGGCAGAGATTAGAGCAGCCAGGAACCAAGGGGCCATCTGGGGTGTGCTAGAGCAGTGGCTCTCAACCAGGGGTGCGTGTACCCCTGCGGTACGCAGAGGTCTTCCAGGAGGTACATCAACTCATCCAGATATTTGCCTAATTTTACAACAGGCTATGTAAAAAGCACTAGCAAAGTCAGTACAAACTAAAATTTCATACAGACAATGACTTGTTTATGCTGCTCTATATACTATACACTGAAATGTAAGTACAATATTTATATTCCAATTGATTCATTTTATAATTATATGGTAAAATGAGAATGTAAGTAATTTTTCAGTGATAGTGTGCGGTGACACTTTGGTATTTTTATGTCTGATTTTGTAAGCAAGTAGTTTTTAAGTGAGGTGAAACTTGGGGGTACATAAGACAAATCAGACTCCTGAAAGGTGTAGGGTAGTCTGGAGCTCCTCATATTTTGGCCATCCTCCCTCTCTACCCCAACATGTCCCCTATATTGAGGTCTGCAGGAGGGGTGAAATTGGAATCTGCTCTGTGACAGTTAAGAGGGTTTCCTGCTCCCTCTGCAGTCTGACCCAAAGTGAGTGTAGCAGCTCTGTGTGTGAGAAATGGGGCTAGTGCAGTGGTTCTCAAACTTTTGTACTAGTGACCCCTTTCACATAGCAAGCCTCTGAGTGCGACCCCCCTTATAAATTAAAACACTTTTTTATATATTCAACACCATTATAAATGCTGGAGGCAAAGCGGGGTTTGGGGAGGAGGCTGGCAGCTCGCAACCTCCCATGTTATAACCTCACAACTCCCTGAGTGGTCTCAAGCCCCAGTTTGAGAACCCCTGGGCTAGTGAATGGCTGCATCAGAGAATGGCAGCTATTGATATATTTTTCTGCCATTTTTAAAGTGTATGTGAAAAAGGCTATAGAATCATAGACTCATAGGGTTAGAAGGGACCGCAAGGGTCATCTAATCTAACTCCCTGCCATGATGCAGGATGTGTTGTGTCTAAACCATCCAAGACAGATGGCTATCCAGCCTCCTTTTGAAAACCTCCAGTGAAGGAGCTTCCACAACTTCCCTGGGCAGTCTGTTCCATTGTCCTACTGTTCTTACAGTTAGGAAGTTTTACCTGAGAGTGAATCTAAATCTGGTAGGCTGTAGTTTGATTCTGTTGCCTCTTGTCCTGCCCTCTGTGACAAGAGAGAACAACTTTTCTCCATCTTTTTTATGGCAGTCTTTGATGAATAAGGGACATAACTTTCTTCTGCTTAACTGAAACATTTGAAAAGTAGTGAGAATGTGTTAAGCTTTGAGCTGAAGGTGACTGTTTATTTAGCTACATGGAGTGTGAGGGCCAAATTTACTATTTGTATTACAGTAGTACCAAAGGTCCAAAACTCAGGATCAGTACCCCATTATGTACAAATATACTGACACTATCTTTACCAGTTTAATTTATTATTTCCCACATGGATATTTTACAAGTTTTCTCTGACAAAGTTAGCATTTTATCTCAAAATTTCAGTTATCTGAATAGTTAATTGTTTTGAATTTAGAGACTAAATCATGAATTGTGAAATAGAGGGATCTAAAGTGAAAATCTCACTACAACATTAACTTTAGAGTTGATATCAATGCTTCAATAATATTTAGCAGAAAATTTCAAGGTAACCTTTTTGCCCAAGAGGTTAGCCAGTCTTGGGGGGTTTGTGGGTTGTTTCTATTAAGGTGAGAAATTGATAGAGTCAGGGATTTCTTTGATGCAATCCTGTTTATTTACAGAAAACATACACATAGTCCTGAATCCCTGAACACACTAGGAATCAAACAAAAGACAGTTACTTTGCTCACAGTTCAAGGCTCTTTTTAGCCTGTAGTCTACTCAAAAGTTATGTGTCTCTTAGGCCTTGTCTACACTATAGAGTTTTGTTGATGCAAGTTACGCCAACTATCAAAAAATGGTATAATTGCATCGCTTGTGCATGTTCACACAACAGTCCTGTTGGCATAGCGCATCCACAGTTGGTACTCTAGCATTGACAGAGATAGCAGTGCATTGTGGGTAGCTATTCTACTGTGCTACTTGCCATCTTCTGCAGCTACGAGTTGTGGAAAGGCAGAATGGATCACAGTGCATCACGGGTGCAGGCTCAACATCCCATGATGCAGTTTTTTCTGTCCCACCATTCCATGGGCTTCCAACTGCATTTTGTGGCATTTTTCAACAGCCCCTGTTTACTATCTCTGTCTGAAAGGATAGAGCCTGCACTGCTCTCTACTGTGGTGGTCACTGTTATGAACACATCTTGAGTGGTCATTCAGTATATCATGAGCACCAATCTGAACAAGAATCAGAGGTGACCTGTTATGTGCCATGGAAAGAAACAACACCAGATTACTTTTGGCATTCACGGAGCAGCTGCACATGGTGGACTGGTGCTTTTGAGCTTGGAAAACAACAGTGAGTGGCGGGATCGCATCATTATGCCAGTCTGGGATAACAAGCAGTGGCTGCAGAACTTTTGGATGTGCAAAGCCACCTTCCTGGAACTGTGTGCAGAGCTCGCCTCAGCACTGTAGCACAAAGACATCAAAATGAGAGCTTCCATCATGGTGGACAAGCACGTGGCAATTGCTGTGTTGAAGTTGGCAACTCCAGATTGCTATCGGTTGGTCATGAATCAGTTTGGAGTTGGGAAGTTGGCTGTTGGGGCTGCGTTAACACAAGTGTGCAGGACCATTAATCGCATCCTGCTAAAAAGGACTGTGACTCTTGGCTATGTGCATGAAATAATGGATGTCTTTGCGGCAATGGGATTTCCTAACTGCAGTGGGACAATATAATTTTGGCCCCAGACCATCTTGTGACAGAGAACATCAATAGAAAGGAGTACTTGTGGATCACCATGGCTGTTTCACTGACATCACTGTGGGGTGGTCCAGGAAGGTGCATGACACACACATCTTCAGGAACACTGGTGTGTACAGAAATCTGCAAGCAGGGACTTTCTTTCTAGACCAGAAGATTCCAGTGGGGATATAGAAATGCCCACAGTGATTTTGGGAGACCCAGCATATCCCTTACTCATGAAGTCTTACATGAGAAACATGGACAGCAGCAAAGAGTGCTTCAACAATAGACTGATAAGGTTCAGAATGACTGTAGAATGTACCTTTGGCAGATTAAAAGCATAGTGGTACTGACTTTATGGCAGGTAAGACCTAAACAAGGAAAATATTCTTGTGGTCATAGCAGCCTGCTGTATACTGCATAATATTTGTGAGGCTAAGAGTGAAAAGCTTCACCTAGGATGGAGCGCAGAGGCGGATTGCCTGGCAGCATATTTTGAGCAGCCAAATACCGAGGCTATTAGAGGGGCACAACAGGGGGCTATTTGAATCAGGGAGGCTTTAAGGCACCATTTTGACAATGAGCTCCAGTAATGTGTCCTTCTATACAGCACTGTGCCATGCTTTGTTAACTTGACACCTTGCATGAAAATTTTGATGATTCCTGACCATGATTTGTACTCAACAAATGATCAAATTGCCACTGTGTATTCATTCCAGCAGCAACCACCATGTGTGTGAGACAAATAAAGATTGATTATTTTTCACAGAATATGCTTTTATTAAATACCAATTAATAACACACACAAAAGTTTTGGTGGGAAGGGAGATAACAATGAAGGGCAGGGTAGGCTCTCATAGCTGTGTGTAACTCCAGCTATCATTTTGGAAGCTGTACAAAGGGGTGGAGTGAACATGGTACCAAGATGGGCCGGGAAGTTACAAGGAATGTGTGGGAGGAGTTTGGAGAGAGCATGGAAAGCAATTCTGTAGTGGCTGCAGAGTGGGCCAAGCATGCATGAATTCTTCCTGCAGTATGATTAGGGACTTCAACATCTCTGTTTGCTCCTCCATCATTTTCATCATCCACTCCAGGCCCATTAAAATTTGCTCCTGGCTCTCCTTTCTGTCCAGTCTATTTTATAATTTTCTTTTAAAGTCTCTCTCCACACCCTGCATTCTTGTTTTTCAGCCTCTGAGAATTGGCAAAACTTCTCAAAACAAGTCTTCCATGCTCCTCCTTAGTTGCTTCCTTACCTGGTGGATGCACTCTGCTGAGGAGTAGGGGGTTCCCCTGAAGGCCACATCTGAAGAAGCCCAAGAAACAATAAACAGAAGCATTATTGTTAGTGCACACACAGCATCAAATCATCATAGTAAAATGAACCTTTTTAAACTACAAATCAGTCTCTCGCTGTCCTTTGGCAAGCACACAGCTTGGTGAATGCCCTAAACATGGGAAGTTCAGCCTGTAGGGGGGGAGGCACTCAAGATGGGACAAAGGGTCTTGGTGTTTTTTTTAAGGGGATTACTGCAGGTGACCAGTCACAATATGGTAAATTCTACAACCATTTTTCACAGATGGGGTCACTGAAGATGATATCTCACTCTGGAGGGTAAGCAAGGATGCAAGGATGCATCTTCTGCATGGGTCTGGCTTCAGACTGGGTCCCTAGGTGCTCACCAGTGTGCTGCTTTAGTCCCTGCACAAGTGATTGCCAATTGGCACTGGAAAGTTTCCTACAATGGGGGGAGGAACAAAGCATTTCTGCCAAGGAACCTTCAGCCGAGGATTGGTGAGTACCTCCAGGAAAGTTTCCTAAAGATCTCTTTGAAGGATTCCCAGGAAATCTCGGAGTGCGTTAACACACTGTTCTACCACACTGCTTAGCTGCACAGGGGAATGTGAAGCACACACAAACACAGCTGGTCTTGTACATTTCTATCCTTTTACCTGCTTATAGAAAATACAAAGCAAAGGACAGCTCTGCCTCACATAACCAAGCAGCAACAACTCAAAAAGATCACTTACCAGAGCTCCCCTCCCCTGCATCATGTGTGCCAGAAATGAACTGCTGGAACTGGCTAGACCCCTCCAGAATGGAAAAGAGGTCCTGACTTGCTGCGCCACCAGATGGCCCTGCTGTGTGCTCCACATCATCCTCCAACTCAACCTGCTCATCCACGACTTTGTCTGCTGTCTCCAGCCCCCACAAGTATCCATGGGGCTCTTGATGGTGGAGGTGGGGTCACTGCTGAGGATGACATCCAGCTCCTCATAGAAGCAGCAGGTCTTTAGCCCAGCACCAGAATGACAGTTTGACTCTCTTGCCTTCTGGTATGCCTGCCTCAGCTCCTTTATCTTTGCACAGCACTGACATGTGTCCCATTCTTATCTAACATGCCATGAGAAATCTGATCTTAGTTATTGAAGTTTCTACGGCTGGAACGGATCCAGTTCAGCAGTTTCTCGTTGAAGTCTGTTTTTGAAGCTTTTCTGTTGCAATGAGAAACTGCTGAACTGGAATTAATTTGCAAACTAGAGACCATTAACTTGGGCTTGAATAGAGACTGGGAGTGGCTGGGTCATTACACAAATTGAATCTATTTCCCCATGTTAAGTATCTTCACACCTTCTTGTCAACTATCAGAAAAGGGCCATCTTGATTATCACTACAATATTTTTTTTTCTCCTGCTGATAATAGCTCATCTTAATTAATTAGCCTCTTAGAGTTGGTATGACAACTTCCACCTTTTCATGTTCTCTGTATGTATATATGTATCTTCTTATTATATGTTCCATCCTATGCATCTGAAGAAGTGAGCTGTAGCCCACAAAAGCTTATGCTCAAATAAATTTGTTAGTTTCTAAGATGCCACAAGTACTCCCATTCTTTTTGTGGATACAGACTAACACGGCTGCTACTCTGAAATCTGTTACTCTGTTATGTTGTCAATACAGCTTTGGCACAAAAAGTTCTAGATCTCTTGTCAAGGTAGTTTTATTTTGTCAGCAAAGCAGAAGAGTTTTTTTGGTGGTAGGAGCATTGTGAGTGTGCACACCTCCACTGTTTTGTTGACAAAAGATGATTTTTGTCAAAGAAAAAACTCTGTAGTGTTGCCAAGGCCTTAACTTTTTCTCTAGGTTACGCTACAAGTGATTCTCTGGATGTGTCTGGGTCTTCCTTGCTGTGTGTGCTTCTGTTTGTTTCTGCTACTTCTCTACCACACACACAGAGCTCCATCAAACAATACCCAACCCCCTGTATTTGCATTCAGACCCCAGGTAAGTTCTCTCAGACTGCAGGGAGTGACTCCTATTGCTTCAGCTATCTATATCCATAAAGAGCTTAGCTGCTTTTTACACTTAACTAGAGTGAAGGGTGATTGATTGTTACTCCCATTAGCTTCAATGAGGTTTCACCCAACCCTCAGCATAGCAGTATTACACGTTAATAATAAAAATATATGGAGATATCCTATCTCCTAGAACTGGAAGGGACCTTGAGGTCATTGAGCCCAGCCCCCTACCTTCACTAGCAGGACCAAGTACTGATTTTGCCCCAGATCCCTAAGTGGCCCTCTCAAGGATTGAATTCATAACCCTGGGTTTAGCAGGCCAATGCTCAAACCACTGAGCTATCTCTCCCCCCACATCTAGTCTTGTGTTTATAAAGTCTTTGTACAAGATGATTTTATACTAGGGTTTAACTGCATTCAAACACTGGGGTTTCACTTAAAATAATTTTGTACTTCAGCTGCCAGTAATCTGAGAATCCATCTGCAAGACTGTCAGGAAAGCCAAGGTTATATCTATAGTGTTAGGTTTCAATTTAAGTCTGCAGGACAAAGAATGTGCTTTGCTTTCTGCCTGTTTCATTTCAATGCAATTATTTACATCTTTGTTGGAAGGCTCACACCAGGCAGCGTATTCCATGTTTCTTAAATAAAGTCCACAAGTACTTGATTTTCTTTTTCCCTATCCTATATAAGAGAAAGCTTTTATTGTGGCTTTCTAACAAATTAAGATATGGATCCTGTCACTGTAGTCAATAGTAAATCACTGTGCTAAAGCTGCTATGTAAGGCATAATTTACAACCTAAAATCAACAAGGAATTGGTACATAGACTCAATCCAAGGTACCCCACAGGTACTACTCTATATGTCACTGTAGGTTTTCAAAAATTGTCAGTCTGCGACAAAAATGACCAGGGATGTGCATGGCAGCTTTGCTTTGACAGCTATGGCTTTTTCTTTGCAGCAAGGTCTGTGGAAAGTGCATTTATCCTTCTATTTTATGCCTTCCATAGAGTCTGATCTTTTAAATTATAAACAGCACAAATAACTCCTGCACTGTAATCCTGTCAAAGGTGACTGTCAACCCTTTGTAAATCCATTTCATGAACTCTAAGCTGAGGCTTAAGTAGCTGAATGCTCTATATATCTAAAAGTAAAGCTAGGCAAGGCAGTAGCTAAGCTAAGACTTACCTAATTAAATAATTGAATACTAGTAATTGTCAGCATGACTCAGCCCTGAGGAGTATTTCATCCTCTTTGCCTTTTATATGTTAATGCAATGGAAAGCTCTAGATTTATATTCTTTACATTCAGATAGTACCAAGCAAGTGACACTACTCAAGGAAAACTATAGGACAAAAATTCTATTTTCAGCAATTCCAGTGTAAATCTAGAATAGCTCCAGTGATTTCAATTAAGTTATTCTAGATTTACTTTGGGATCACTAAGGGCTGAATTTAGCCCTTCACGTTTATACTGTATACAGAGATGTACAGTACCAACAAGTTATCATTTATGTTTATGTCCTACTGGCAAACTCCTTCAAAACAGATGCATCAACTTCCTTCATCAGAAGTTCACAGACCTTTCAGATCCAGCCTTATTGTATTGAATTTTGCCAGCTCTTAAAAGTGACTACAGCAAAGTCTTTGATCTTTATCTTCTACAAAAGGAGAAATGAAGCCGCTATTAGTGATATTGTGTGGACAAACAATTGTCAGAATTTCAAATGAAAAAATTAAGGAGTTGGATACTTGAAAGGTGTGGGTTGGGGATGGGGAGAACTGATAGAGCATAGAAACCAGCCCATTTATGGTGTGTGCTCAAAATCAAGCCTGAATTAAGCATTAAGAGGTTCAAAAAGCATTATGTTCTCTCTATTCTAATTTTGATGGATGGCATTTAGATGATGATGGATGACATTTAGATGATTTGAGAGACAAGGTAGGTGAGGTAATATCTTTTACTGGGCCAACAGAGAGTTCCTGTAAGCTCAAAAACTTGTCTCTCTCACCAGCAGAAGTTTGTCCAATAAAAGATATCACCTCACCCATCTTGTCTCTATAATATTCTGGAACCAACACTACTACAACAATACTGCATATTTAGATGATTCAACATTTTGGTTTGGGTAAACACCCATGTGTTTAAATGTTCATCAAAACTATTTGATCCTCTTGATTATACAAAATGGGACTCATTGCTGCTCCTATTAGAGTCCTTGAAACTTTGCCATGGATTTCAATGAGAAAGGGTAAGTTCTTGGGCTGAAAGAGTAGTTCTCTCTTGAATTTGCTGTAGCTTACTGTTTGCCACTGGGCTATAAATGTTGCAAAACAGCATGTCTTTTTTTTTCAGCACATCTACTTTCAGCCAGAACCAGGAAGTCCAAAGGTGTACAGAAGTTTAACATTGTTTTGAAAAGATTTGTTCAAGTTGGACTGGGTCTGAGTTTGGGTGAAATCTCCAGGTTGATCCTAATTATATATTACCTGATTCATCTATTTCTAGTTCAATGGGTCTCCATTTTAAATATAGAGTTTGTCTTGTGTATGTGGGTGAGCTAGAATGAAATTCTTCATAGTAAAACTTATGTTATTTTATTGTATTCTAAAAGAAACAGATGAAAGTCATTTCAGGAAGAAGCACAATAGTGATTTCTTGAATATTCCTTACTCATATAACAATTTCAACTATCCATCTAATTTGTTCCAAAAATCCGGGAACCCACCACAAAGATTTTTTAGCATCTGGTCTTTGCAGGAATGAGATCCCATCTCTTTACATCAAGTTATAATTTACAAAGCACCGTCTCCACATTTTAGATCATATTGGAATTTAGGGAATAAAAGTCTGAAAGGTCTTCCTAATTGACTTGAAATGAAGTAAGGAAGCTCCAATGATTCATTGGTGAGGTACAAAGCTAAGATTTAATGAGGGCAAAAATACAAGAAAATGGTGAGTGACTGTAGATTTATGACATAAGTAGAATGACAACAATTAAATATGACTGATATGAGGCTTTAAAAATTCAGCCAATGCATACTTACACGGCATAATCTTGTATAGCAATGAGCAGGTAGAAGATAAATTTGAATAGAAAAAAACATACACACAGTTTGAGGTCATTTTTTAAGAAGTTCCCCTCAATAAATTAGAACATTTCCATTTCTAGTGATTATATTGCTCAAGAATCTGGGAGGATAACCTCTCACTTCCTTTCACTGTCATACCTTATTGATCTTTCCAACTGTGAAATATATTCTGGACAATCATAATGTACTTAAAAAGGCATTTATATCTGCAGTACAAATGCAGGGTGAAATTCATATGAGTGCAGAGGACACACAGTGGTCCTATGCATCACTTCACTCATTTAAAACCATTATTAAGGCAAAGGCCTTCGGAATTTGATTAGTTTTCCTCTCAGCCTATACATAGTTACAGACTTCAGGCATAATCCTGTAAACCTTTGGTCATGCAACACAAATTCTTACTCAAGCAAGTAGTCCTGTTGACTTCAGAACACATATTTTTACACACTGTAACAGTTTTTCTCCCACTTTTATAATGGTTTAACAACCTAGAGACAAAACTTTAATATTTAATAAACATTAAATGTTTAAGTGAAAGTGCTTTCTGTCCACTCTGGAGCTGCCTCACATCCAAAAATATCTCCTAAAAGGGAAGGGTGGTCTTGTTAGGTAATAGTGTGGGGCTTGGGAAATCAGGGTTCAATTCTCAGATCTACCAAGGCCTTCTTGTAGGACCTTGGGCAAGCTTAACACACTGTGCCACAAATACCCATCCAGAAATTGATGTACCAACCACAGAAAGTGTATGTGTGATGCACTCGGATACCACAGTGATGGCAGCTATGAACTGCTGACATTCCAAAGCAATGTTGTCACTTTAGATAACACTCTCCCATTCTCCCACTTCCCAGAATCATCCCAGGAAAAGGACAGTGAAGGGGCCAAAGTATCAAAGCACACTGAAAACATGTTCTTTTTACAATGGATGTCTGTATCACATGTCAAATTTCAGCATGATGACTTCAGTCAGTAATGTAGTTGTGACATTACTCAGTGTACAATATGGACTGATGAACAACCTGGGGGTGCCTTTTACACTGCTTTGCTGTGAGAGTTACCACTCCTGGTCTGCTCACACACAGCCTCCAGCATGTAAATTACTCCCCATTATACTGCAAGAGTGCTACAGCCAGCCACCCTTGAATTACACTGCAGAGCAACACCAGCAAATTCTCAGTCCCAGACTTTCCCCCAGAAATGTACAAATAAAGTCTGTTGCGCAAATCCTGTTATTCCAAATGGAGTTTCCCAAATACTTCAATCCAAACACACTGGTCTAGATAAAACAATAAAAAAAGTTGATTAACTGCAGAAAGATAGATTTTAAGTGATTACAAGTAATGAAGCATAAAAGTCAGAATTGGTTACAAATTAAAAGTAAATGGCAACTAATGCCTAACTTAACAGGTTGGAGTGAATTCAAAGTGAAAGTCTCTCTCACCACATGTTTTAGTAGTCTTCCTGGCTGAATCCTTCAGTCAGGATCCCTCCCCCAGTTGAAAGCTGTTTTCTTTGCTCTTCAGGTATTGTGGATGCTACGGCATCTGCTCCCCTTTCTTATAGCTCTTTCTCTAGATGTAGATCAGGAGATGGAAAGTCTGTGTGGACAGGAATGCTCTGCTATTTCTTTGTCAAGATGCAGATTTTCACCCACATTCTCTTTCCTGTCAAAGAATGGCCACTTAACCAGGTGGTGGGCTATTTGATTTTGTTGACATCTGGCTGAGGCATTGGCTAGCTTTTTGTTTCTGGGAAACTGTTTTGTGGCTGCTCCCCACAGATTTGGAACATGTCTTTAGTAGAATCCTATACCTTTACATACAATGTTTACCAGGACAATAACGATCAGTAAATTATGAGTTTTCAAATGATACTTCACAAGGCAACCTTCCATTTGGTTGGTGGTTGAATACATACATATTCAAATAAGTCCACCTTACCAAATGATTTAGATAGGTCTGTATAACTGACCTGTCTCCATCCTTATTTATACTCCACCAATATTTTTGTTGTGCAGATTTCATCAGTAGTGATTTTATATTTTCCTCCAAATCATAGATCAATATGTTGAATAGCAATAGGCCAAGAATAGATCCCTGTGTGACCCCTCTAGAAGCATCCCCATTGGATGATTATTCTCCATTTACAATTACTTTACAATTAGTTAACCAGTTTTTATGTGCTACATTGATTTTGTATAGAGTTAATTTATTTGCCAAAAGGTCATACAAATCTTACAGTGGTCTCCAGATATAATGTCAACACTATTACCTTTGTCAACTGAACTTGTAAGTTAATAAGAAGATAGAATTTGTTTAAAAAGACCTATTTTCTATAAAACCATATTAAGTATGCTGCCATTCTTTAATTCTTTGCTGATTTTATCCTGTACTAGCCTTTAACTTATTTTGCCTAGGAGTGATATTTAGCTAACTAGATCATTCTGTTTACCCTTTAAAAATATTAGCACCCTTTTTAAATATTAGCACACTAGCTTTGTTACAGTCCTCAGGAACTTCTCCAGTATTCCAAGATTCATTAAATACCAACATCAGTGTCACAGAAAGCTCCTCAGTCAACACTTTTTAACCCAGTCCAGCAGATTCTAAAATGTATAACTTTTATCAATTGTTAAACATCTCCCTAGTTGCTGAGAATATTTCATTATCACTGTAAACTATGAATGCCATCCAGCTTCTTTCTCAACACAGAAGTGTTTAATGAACTGCCTCTTCTGCATCACTGATAATGTTACCATTATTATCTAGTTACAGACCTACATCATTGTTTGTATTTATTTTATTCTCAATATATTTTTTAAAACCTCTCCATCACAGTTCCAGAGTAACTGTACCTTTGACACACCCTTCCTGGTCTCCCTGGAGAGCACCTTTTAAGGTTTCAGGCTTCCTAGCCATCACTTCTCTCAGGCAGACACCTATGTCTCTCTCCCAGACCAAGTGTTTAGGTCTGCAGTCCCTCTGCGCCTCACTGTAATTTCCACAGTAAGTTTGAGGTTACCTGTGGTTAACCTTTCTCTAGGGTCTGCAACAGCGTACAACAGTTATCAGCTAGCCTTCATACAGAAAAGTGCATTTGTTCTTAAAACAATAGCATTATAGAGAAAACATTAAACAATAAAGGGTGCTATGCCCATGCTAAAAGTTTTCCAGTGATCACCCTCCCACTCCAATATCGGGCACCGGTAGGTGTCAGTCTTACAAACCTCTCAACTGGGTTTTATCTCTTGGTTACCAGGTTATGTTAGGTTATAGATCAAGAACAAGAACCATCTTGGGACAGTCCAGCTATTTCTTTACATAATTTGGGCCTTCGATCTCTGGCCTCCTATAACAGGTAATCATCAGTCAATGGCCCTCTCCTCAGGGTGAAACTTCAAAAATAAATTTGTTAGTCTCTAAGGTGCCACAAGTACTCCTGTTTTTCTTTTTTCAAAAGGCTGGGTTTTTACATAACCATTATTGTGGAATTTGCATTAATCACCCACTTGTGGTTACAGATTCTACAGGAAACTTACCCATCCCAGATGAGCCAGGAACACAGAAATATATATCAGCTGTATTGATAAAAAGGACTACATCTTAGACTGTTTGGCCCATCTTAATATAATGGTTTTTGGAGGTTTTCATGCTTTAAACATAAAATACAATATGATCCCCAAAGATTTTGCATGTGATTTCAATATCTGTCACCCCTTCTTATTGTCCTCAACCCTACTGATCCCCAGATTTATACTGATGCCTTTAGCTTCCCTTACTAATTGTCTGCATTTCATGATTGCTGATGTATAGCCATTGCTATCAACTTATCTTTTTCTATACACAAAGAACAAACACTTCTGATTTGAATTATACTTTATATTAATAGGAAAACAAAAGCCAAAACAGAAGTAACATCAGCAAGATAGTCATAGCCTGCACTGCCCTTATCCGAGTGTCTGGCATTCTGCAAACAGTACAATTAAGCAGAGTATACTGTCCACTGTTACAAAGCTACATATACCAGACTTATTAGTTGGAGATGAGAATGTAAAGGACCATGAGTCAAAGCCCAAACTCCAATATGATTATTATACCACTGCTTTTTGTGTTTGTTCAAAAATACTTCTTTTTTCCCCCCTGAAATTTGTATTACACTTCTAACCACAGCTCTATTCCCATGGTAACCACCAATTTAGAGAAAGACCAGGCATATCTGAAGTAACTCCATGAATATAGGGGAAATGGCTTGTTTGTCCATTGCATTAACAAAATCTCTCTTGCTTCAGTTCACCAAAAAAGTTTTAAAACCAGACACATTTGGTTTTAAAATGATCTTTTAATGATGCTCAGATCACTAGACTGAAGACAACCAAGGCTGTGCTGTTCTGATACATGTTGCCAGGGAAACTATTTTCTTTGTTTCTACTTATTCAGAATAGCCTGAGTCTCTTAAACTGGGCTAAGAGACTGAGATGAAGAAAGTTGTAGCATCAGGGGAGAACAGTGACCCCAAAGTATTGGGAGTGAAGCCTAACAAAATTACAAATCCATTTGCGACTGAATTGCAGGTGTGAACCTGTTGTTGTATAACCCAATGATCTGGGCCATGGCGAAACGTTGAGAAGTCTCTGTCATGATTTTTTTTCCTGTGAAGGAAACAAAGTAAATTATTGAGCAAAATTTCCCCCCTCTTTGTGTTAACGGAGGCAGATTTCCTAAGTGTCTTTCTTCACTATATTTTCTCTTGGAGAAGAACAAAGTGAAATAAGAGTTTTAATTGAAATATCCTCTTACCTGTGTTTTCAGGAAAGTTTTTAGACTTGTACCAAGCACATACACATGAAAAACCTTTTCCTATAATCTGTTGTATTATGTCTGCTCCGCTGTTTGAATGGCTATCGTAAAAATGAATGCCAAAGCAACAGCATGGGATTGAGGAATTATCTAATATATATATAGCTAGATTTTCTTTTTCCTGTAGCAGAGCTTTATTTTCATCATCAGGGACACAGTGTGCCATATAAAAATGCTTTAATGCACTTTGCAATAAATCCGGTACTATACATGATAAAGTTGAAGGACAAGGGATTATTTTCTGTGCACAAAATCTAAAGGGGAAAAATATTAAGTATGCAGAAAGTAACTTCTAATTGAGACAAGAGAACAGCTTCTATAGGAGTCACAATTAAAAAGCATCATTTTGAGTTACCTAGGCCTTGATTCAGCAAGGTACTTAGGCATGTGCATAATTTTAGGCAGGCAGTGTTCCCATTGAAGTCACTGGTGCTACTTATATGCTTGAAGATATGCATGTACCTTGTTGACTCAGAGCCTTAGTAAAACTGATGTCTATTAACATACTAAGTCCTGATTCAAGTTTGATCTACAGATTACCTGGTGAACACATATATACAGCTATTTCAAACAATGGATCAGGGTCAGCACTATGTAGTTAGGACCTGATCCTACACAGGACATGTCCCATTGAAGTAATATGGGTAAGGACTACTGGACTATCTGGGTATGCAAGAGTCTGCAAAATCAAGCTTGGAAGGGTATGTCTACACTACAAAATTAGGTCGATTTTATAGAAGTCGATTTTTAGAAATCGATTTTATACAGTCAATTGCATATGTCACACTAAGCACATTAAGTCAGCGGAGTGAGTCCTCACTACCGTGGCTAGCATCGACTTACAGAGCAGTGCACTGTGGGTAGCTATTCCACAGTTCCCGTAGTCTCTGCTGCCCATTGGAATTCTGGGTTAAGCTCCCAATGCCTGATGAGGCAAAAAACATTGTCGCAGGTGGTTTTGGGTACATGTCATCAGTTGCCCCTCCCTCTGTGAAAGCAATGGCAGACAATCATTTCACGCCAGACACCAGGGTGATTAGAAGAACACATTAAGACGTGCTGTGCATCAGAGAGGCTTTGAAAACCAGTTTCATGACTGGCCAGGCTTCTGTGTGACAGGTGTGTGTGTTTTTCCTTGATGCAAACCCACGCCCTTTGTTGATTTTAATTCCCTGTAAGCCAATCACCCTTCCCCATCGAAATAAAGTAACTATTGTTTTGAAACCATGCATTCTTTCTTTATTAATTTTTTAAAAAATGAGATAACGGACAAGGTAGCCCGGGTGGGGTGGGGAAGGAGGGAAGGACAAGGCCACATTGCTTATTGTAGCCACACTAAAAATCAAACTGTTTGAATGACAGCCTTCCATTGCTTGGGCCAATCTCTGCAGTGGAGTGGCTGTGTGCGCATAGCCTCTCCACCCCCACGTTCTTGGGCATCTGGGTGAGGAGGCTATGGAACATGGGGAAGAGGGGAGGCGGTTATACAGTGGATGCAGTGGGGGTCTGTGCTCTTGTTGGCTTTCCTGCAGCTCCAACAGGTGCTTCATCATGTCCGTTCACTCCCCCATTAGCCTCAGCATCGCATCCTGCCTCCGCTCTTCGCACTCACTTAATTCTTTCCTGGCCTCTGCCACTGAATGCCTCCATGCATTAAGCTGTGCCCTATCAGTGCAGGAGGACTGCATGAGCTTGGAAAACATGTCATCGTGAGTGCATTTTTTTCACCTTCTAATCTGTGATAACCTCAGGGATGGAGATGATAGGGAGAGCGTAGAAACAGTCTACGCTCTACGATTCTGGGGGGACTGCATGGTCACCTGTGCTACTGAGTTCGCCATGTTGACCAAACAGGAAATGAAATTCAAAAGTTCCTGGGGCTTTTCCTGTGTACCTGGCTAGTGCATCGGAGTTCAAAGTGCTGACCAGAGCAGTCACAATGGAGCACTCTGGGATAGCTCCTGGAGGCCAATACTGCTGATTTGTGTCGGCACTACCCAAATTCAACCCAGCAAAGTCGATTTTAGCACTACTCCCCTCACTGGGGAGGAGTACAGAAGTTGATTTTTTAAGAGCCCTTTAGGTCAACGGAACGGAGTTGGTTGTGTGGACGCATTCATTTTTAAATAGACCTAACGCGGCTAAATTCAACCTAACCCCATAGTGTAGACCAGGGCTTACTCTCAGGCCAGCAACTGGTAGCCAACAATACCATTCATGTTATTTTTTTGCCAAATGGGGTTACTACTGCTTGAACAATGTTCAATTGCTGTTGTTATCACCAGGACACAGTATCAGAAGCATTATAACCTTGTTACACCAAAAGGTTACTCTGTTCAGACAGGTGCAAACCCCACCTAAGGTTTCCATCTCTGAGATACCAAACAAAAAACCCTGGAACACCTGGACAGTTGTCAGTGTGTACTGGGTACCTTTACATATTTCCCAGGTAGATTGACCAACATTTTCACATTAATTTTAGGATATTTGTGATGACATTTAATTTGCTAATAAAGCCTATCTGAATAGACACACGGCATAAGTTCCATTATATTACTTTGCTACATAATAACATAAAAACATGTATTTATCTTATTAATGATCTTGCTAAAGTACAGTGACTGGAGCACTCTTCGCCTTCTGTAGCATCTCCTTGCTTGGATTGAGCTGGTAACCGTCCTGTTTGCATGTAGCACATTATTCCCATAAAAAGCAACAGAGAGTCCTGTGGCACCTTTAAGACTAACCAATGTATTAGAGCATAAGCTTTCGTGGGTGAATGCCCACTTCGTCGGATGCAACCTGTGGCAAAAAAGGTGCCACAGGACTCTCTGTTGCTTTTTACAGATCCAGACTAACACGGCTACCCCTCTGATATTATTCCCATAGACACTCTCTGGTTTGATCTGGTGATCGCCAATTAAAGCCTGGCTCTCAGGAAGTGAGATGTGAATTTTCAGAAACTGGACCAGGTACTGGGCCCTACGGCAACCCCACTCTTGCTGCCATAGGCAATGCAATCACTAGGGCTGAAGGGGGCTGCTTCACTGCAGAGAAGATTGGAGATGGGCTGGCACTGAGAGTCCTGTAAACCCTGCAGGAAGAGTGATCATTTATAAATTGGCAGTTCTAGTGGCAACCCCAAAATGCTGTTGACCATCTACAGAAGACTGGATGGGAAAGTTGTTAAGAGTAAGTTAGGACCAGCCATATAGTTCTTTCCCTTGTCTAGGCTGCCATACCTCTTCCCCCTCCACACACATACACAGTGCAGAGGGAAATACACTATGTGCTCTATGATTACTTTCAAGAGGCCCCAGCCCTCCCTGAAGCCAAGAGTAGGACATTGATCCCTCTACTCCAGAGCTGCCAAGAGGAATACTGTAGAGTGGTGTGTGTGGAGATCTCTATTCCCCAAGGCAGGCAACTGCTGCCAAATCTATGACTCAGACCTTCTACATGCAGAAGTGTACAACTCCCAACTCTGGGCCTATCATGATGGTTTACCTCCCATATATTGAACACTCTGTAGAGCATCTACATCGTGAAGGAGGAGCAGCCGGGCCAAATTTGAGTGAGTAGCAATGCAACCTGGTTGTAGCTCCTCTCAGGTTTGGCCAGGCTGCCCCTCCTTAATCAGGAGTTTTCGGGTAGTAAACAGGAGTCTCCCTTACACACTAGGAGACTTGGACAGTATGTTCCCAGGACAGCTAACTCAAAAAAGGGACAGCTGTCAGTGAGTACTGAGGATCCTTACACATTTCCCAGGACAGCTACTTTAGGCTTGAATAAAGACTGGGAGTGGATGGGTAATTACACAAAGTAAAATCTATTTCCCCATGCTAATTTTTCCCCCTACTGTAACTCACACCTTCTTGTCAACTATTGCAAATGGGCCATCCTGATTATCACTACAAAAGTTTTTTTTTCTCCTGCTGATAATAGCCCACCTTAATTGATTACTCTTGTTATAGTTAGTATGGCAACACCCATTGTTTCATGTCCTTTGTGTATATATATCTTTCTACTGTATTTTCCTGCATGCATCCGATGAAGTTGGTTTTAGCCCACGAAAGCTTATGCTCAAATAAATTTGTTAGTCTCTAAGGTGCCACAAGTACTCCTCGATCAAAAAAGGGATGATCCTGAGAAAATCTGGACAGGTGACAACACTAATCCAACCCCAAAATATGAAATACCCCACCCCCCTGCAAGCACAAACAATTTCACTGAACATCGTCACATTTTGTTCTTGTCTTACATTTCTCCTTAAAACAAAATGCTATTTCCACAGATAGAAAAATGTGATTTGTACATGCAATTAGTCAAAAAGAAAAGTAACTGTTTTGCCCAGATCTAGTGTAATAAGTCTCCTCCTTTATCTCCCTCAGCAATTTTTTTTTCCAGCTGGTTATTATTTTAAATGATTTTTTGTTCATTTTGTCCTAAAATTGAAGAATGGTCTTTTTTTTAAGACAACTTTAAAAATAAATAAGAACACAAAATGAGAGAGTGTTTTACAATAACAGTCACACTATATTAAGCTGTAGTGTTTGGGGCCTTCACTGTAGAATAGTGCATGATTGTAGAAAAGAAAGGGAAGCGAGGGGGATCAGCAAACTGCTAATCTGATGACTGCATTAAACAGAAACATCAGTCTACAGCTGCATTCTGTAGTGTTCTTATAGCAAGCCCATGCAGATGGCTGATTAGATGTGTACTTGCTTTTTATGACCACAGCTTTATGTGGTGTCACTTGTCCTGGACTTCACTAAACAATTTATGCTCATTTGAATGCTAAGGAAGACCCCCATGTTCCTCTTTTGCATCTTATAACAGCTATTTCATTCCCACGCATGCTGCTAGCAAAAATAGGATGGGAGACAACTGAGAAAGAGATGATCTAGGACTATGTAATGATACTGTAATGGTTGTGCCTTCTGATTATTACCATATTTTTAACAACCCACACTATTTGCTTACAAGGCTTTTTGCCAGTGGAACCTTAGTTGCACCTCTAAGTGGTATCAACATTAATGCCTTTAGATGTCCATTGTCCTACTACCCTATCCCAAAATTATGTAGCAGATGGTAAAACTGGATGTCTCAGTATAAAAACTCCATCAGATTGCCAACACCTTTGGCATTATGCCTCATGGAACCAATGGATAATTAGCAAGAATGACGCTGTCTGAATGTGAAAATAAGTGAGACTATTTGGAGGAGGGAATACTATATTTTTGAAGCTCTGTGCCCTGTTAATTCCCTTCAATTTCCCCACAACAAACACCTTCAGAATTTGCTTTCTGAGTTGTTGCTTGCTCCTTCTTTCAACTAGACTCTGTAACCGATCCTCTAATCTCATTTGCTCTACCTGTCTGTGAGCCATATAACATGAATCTTACCCTCCTCCACAACCAGATAGGAAGGTCATTGGCAGTTCTGCCTCTGGGGCACTAATTCACTCAGAAAAGTGAGAAACTAAAATCAAAGTTGAATAAATTGTCCCCTTCATCCCAACACAATCTGTTAAAAATAACAGTGTATTGCTTCTATTTACTAGGGAGAGCATCCACAAGGGAATATTTGCTCTCATGACTGAGTAGTGCACAATCCAGGAATGGGCAGCCTCAGGAATTCAGAAAGGGTGGGCTTCACTTCACTTTACAGCCCCGCAAGAGTAGCAGTCACAGTTGCAGTCCCTATGTTGAAGGCACTCATGCCAGGTTAAGAAAATGCTCCTAGGAAATGAGGACCAGTTGCAGTAACCCACAGTAGCAGGATAAATATACTGGCTTGCTATCCAATAATTGGTCAGAAAGAAATGAGTCTGAGGTGAAAGTCACCAGGAACAAGTATTATCTTAATACTCCTGATTAAGTTTGCGATTCTTTCACGGAGATTCCGGAAGTCACAGATTCTGTGACTTTCCACATCCTCCATGACTTCTGCAGCAGCTGGTGTGGCTGACTTCAGGGCCGCCTGAGGCACTCCCTGGAGCCACCCCCAGAGCCAGCTGCTCGGGCACCCCATGGCTAGCTGCCCTGCCACTGCTGGAGCGACCCTGGGGCAGCTGCTCTGGTGGTCCCCGGAGCCAGTGCCTCAGCAGCTGCTTGGGAGGCCCTGGGCTGCTGGCTCTGGGGACCGCCCGAGCAGCAGCCAGTGCGGCTGGTGCTGCAGACCGCCCAAGCAGCAGCCCTGGGAGCGGCTCTGGGGAGCACCAGAGCAGTGGTTCTGAGGACCACCCCGGAGCCAGCTGCACCAGCTGCTGCTCAGGCGTCCCTGGGCAGCTGGCTCCAGGGACTGCCAGAACAGCAGCCATTGTGGCTGGCTCTGGGAAGTATCCAAGCAGCAGTCCTGGGGGTGCCCTGGGAACCACCTGAGCAGCAGGAACTGCGGTCCCGGGAGCAGTCAACACCCAGCACTAGAGCAGGGGCCCTTGGAGTAGCAGGGCCCCAGAAGTAGAGATTTAGTCCTGGGTATTTTTGGTAAAAGACATGGACAGGTCACAGGCAGTCTATTTTTATTTATTGCCCACGACCTGTCTATGACTTTTATCAAAAATACACGACTAAATCTTAGCCCTACTCCTGATGCTCTAACAGACACAGGCAAAAGCCTTTAGCATTGGTGGCAAACCACAGCACACAAAGAGCCTAGTAATTAACAATTGTACTCGATAGAGTCAAGAAAACTGTAGGATTGAAAAGGTTTCAGAGTAGCAGCCGTGTTAGTTTGTATCAGTAAAAACAACCAGGAGTCGTTGTGGCACCTTAGAGACTAACAAATTTATTTGGGCATAAGCTTTCGTGGGCTACAGCCCGCTTCATCGGATGCATGGAGTGGAAAATACAGAAAGCAGGTATAAATATACAGCAGATGAAAAGATGGGAGTTGCCTTACCAAGTGGGGAGTCAGTGCTAATGAGGCCATTTCAATTAGGGTAGATGTGGCCCATTCTGAGCAGTTGACAAGAAGGGGTGAATATCAACAGAGGGAAAATTACTTTTTGTAGTGACCCAGCCACTCCAAGTCTTTATTCAGGCCTAATTTGACGGTGTCAAGTTTGCAAATTAATTCCAGTTCTGCAGTTTCTTGTTGAAGTCTGTTTTTTAAGTTTTTTTGGTTGAAGAATGGTGACTTTTAAGTCTGTTATTGAGTGTCCAGGGAGATTGAAGTGCTCTCCTACTGGTTTTTGAATGTTACAATTCTTGGTATTATTCTTCCTGAATAAAGACTGGGAGTGGCTGGGTCACTACAAAAAATAATTTTCCCTGTGTTGATACTCACACCTTCATAGAATAGCAACTTTCTTTTAACAACTTTCCCATCCAGTCTTCTATAGACGGTGAGCAGCATTTTGGGGTTGCCACAAGAACTGCCAATTTATAAATGATCACTCTTCCTTTATACAGTGTAATACGTGGCATATGTTGGTATCACATTTACCCAGTATAGATGGGATGTATATTTACCCAATAGGTGGGATGTATAAGGGTATATTTAAAGACAATAAAGGACAGGAGAGTTTTTGGACAGGGTGAGGACAATCTGCTTGCCTTATTTTCTTCCTTCTATTTGATTATTACTCTATAGCAGGCAGTAGTGCAGGAGAAAAATTAGAAAACTGGCTCCTATGTTAAGAGGCATGCTTTATTTTTGCCATTAAAAAACAAAACCATGTCTGTATTTCTTGCTGATCAACATCCTTCTTCCAGAGGCTTTTGTTGGACAGGCAAATTAGAGTGTCTTAGAGCAGTTTAGAAAATCAGAAATCATCATAATTCATTTTACACAGTTGCAATTATTCTCTATAGCTCTTTGTAACTTTCATTCAATTGTAGGTTTCTAATTAGAGAGTACAGAAGTAATGTTTTGCCATATATCATATATACCCTATTACAAAGAAGTAGTGTACTCTCCAAGATTTCTCTAATTACTGCTATCCTAAATGCAATACATTATTTACCTTCAAGATTTTACTTTCCATCTCTAGAGTCAGTGGAGTTTTATAGACTACAGAAATATTGACAGTACACCAGTCAAGGCTTGCCATACAGCATTAACACTCTCTCATTATTATATATTTACATGCCACAAGATTCAGACCTCTGGAACTCATATATAAAGAACCTTCTTCCAACATCCTCTTTTAAGGGTTCAGTTCAATTCCCAATAAAAATCAATGGAAAGATTCCTATCAACTATAATGCGAGCTGGAGCAGGTCCCTAGGAAACAGACATTCAAGGATACCAATTACACCTCTACCTCGATATAATGCGACCCAATATAACACAAATTTGGATATAACACGGTAAAGCAGTGCTCCGGGGGGGGCGGGGCTGCGCACTCTGGTGGATCAAAGTAAGTTCTATATAACGCAGTTTCACCTATAACGCAATACGATTTTTTGGCTCCCGAGGACAGCATTATATTGAGGTAGAGGTGTCGTTACATTTATGTTAGTTTTTGGTGTTTGATAACTTTACAAACTCAATGGCTATTCAAAGACAGGAGAGAATGGGAAATTACACGTAAGTGATTTTCCTTTTATCAAAAGAAAAGAAAAAAAAAGAAAAGAAAAGAAAATGCCCTACATTAAGGCTTCCCACGATCTTTTCCCAAACATTTAAGCATGACAGGAGAGTTCCTATCTCCTTCATATATTCCTTGTCGTTCCTAAACATTTGTATATTTACTTGAGTGATAAGGCCTTATTAAAATTAATTGAAATTTCTATTTCTATTACTTATCATTAATAGTTAGAGGACTAAACTTTTGAATCTCTCACTTCCTTCCTATCATAAAATATAGGGGATTTGAACAGGGCCGGCTCTAGGATTTTTGCAGAACAATTTTGGCCGCCCCCCACCCCGTTTTTTTCTTACCCCACCCCAGGCCCCACCTCAGCTCCGCCCCTTCCCCAAATCCCCAGCCCTGTCTCCTCCCCCCAGGCTCTCAAGCCTAGGAGGGAGAGGGAGAAGCAGCGTGTGCGGCGCGGCCACTTGGAGTCTCCCCCTCCCTCCCAGGCTCTCAAACCTGGGAGGGAGGGGGAGCAACGGTGCGCGAATCAGCTGTTTCGCGCGCCGCGGCATGCAAGCGGCAGCAGTGGAGGTGAGCTAGGGCAGCCGGGGCACATTTTTAGAGGCGGCATTCTGGCGCCGGCCATGCCGCCCCTAAAAATGTGCCGCCCCAAGCACCAGCTTGTTTTGCTGGTGCCTAGAGCCGGCCCTGGATTTGAAAGAGCTGTGCATTAAAGAATAATCAAAGTCATCATATTATTTTATCTGTATTGATACATCTTTGTCATCCTGTAAATGTTCTAAGTCTTTTTGTATCTGACTATTTTCTAATTATTGTTCCTCGGGGATCTATTTTTGATGTCAACTCCTTTTCTTTCCTTTTCGTCTTGTACGAAGTGTATCTTTCTGTTGTTCAATAGCTGTCTCACTTTATCATTGAGTTTAATTCTAACAGAAGTTTTGAAAAATGCTTTCTGATGTTTAGTATGCTAGAAGTCTTGACATTTTGTGCCACTGCATTCCATGCTTTAATACTGCCATAGGTCCATAAAACTTAAGACTATTAAATCATTTCTCCTGCTGACTAACTCAGTATTGTAGAGTTGTATCAGAGACAAAAATAAGGAACTTCATAATATTCAGATACGGGCAAAGGCAACTTGATTACAACGTATAAGTACCTTCATGGTGAGAAAATACTGGGTACCAAAGGGCTCTTTAATTTAGTGGAGGAAAAGGCATAACAGGAACCAATGTCTGAAAGCGAAAGCAAGACAAATTCAAATTTAAAATAAGGCACATATTTTTAACATTGAGAATGATTAAGAATTAGAACAAACTACCATGGGAAGTGCCATCTCTTGGTGACTTCAGATCAAGCATGGATGCCTTTCTAGAAATTATGTTTTAGTCAAATACAAATTATTAGGTTCGATGTAGGGGTAACTGGGTGAAGTTGTATGGCCTGTGTTATGAAGGAGATGAGACTAGATGATCTAATGGCCCTTCTGGCCTTAAAATTGACTAATCTTTTAGACCATCTTGTTGGTCTCATCTGTGGTCTAAATTCTGAAACCTTTGCCTCAAGCACTTCAGTGCATTGTGCAATGCTCCAGTGTTGGCTTCTTAGCACTCACATACCTGCCATTTCCCATTGTACATGATTTGACTGGGCAGAGGCAAGGCTGCCACCACTGTCTGCTGCCGAGAAATATCCATTTCATGTGTGTAAAGCAGTTGCATGGTCCTCTCATTTGCAAAATATTACTATTCTGATGGGGCCTCAAGGAGAAGAATCCCTTTTCGGACACTCTGTGATAGGGTATCCACCCCACACTTGTCCTGATGGGGTTAATGGAGGCCAGTCACCTTCTCTCCCAGGGTCTGAGTCCCTGGTTCCTTTTTGTGATAGTCCATACATCTTTCAGTCTCCTCTCTCAGGGTATCTCTCTCCCCTCCTGCTTCTTCTCAAGTCCTGGTTTTACCATCCTCTTGGCTTTCTCTGCCACATCGGTGGTCTCGATACAGGCCTCTGTTTCTTCCTGACTGTTTTCACTTGGAACCTTGCCTTTGTCTTCCCTGCTCCCCTTTTTTCTTGTGGGGGTAATGTCTCTTTATATGTCCTTTATCCTGTTCTTACCTAATCTTCCATTGGGAGGGATTCTACTAGGCTTTACATCATTCCCTACTCCCTGGCAAGGTTCTTTATTGCAGAATGTAATGTTGGGCTAGTGAAGGTTAAACAATCAGCAAGCTTGGTGACCTGTAAGCAACCCTTAAGGACATATCTAAAGGGTATTGCAATGGTAATCAGGGACATTCCTTGTAGACAGTTATCAAAGCCATGTTAAGTAGACTTAGAATCTTTAAGCTGTTTTCCTGTATTGTTAGAGAATGAAAGAGTAAGTGCTAAATGTGTCTGTTTACTTGCATCCTATTAGAATCTAACAATGTGATCTAGTTAGTTTGTAGATAATGTTTTATAATGCTTCATTCTTGTATTCTATTGACTCACAGATTAAAGGGGGATATAATCATTTAGATGGGACTTGTGGTGTAATAATATTATTGTCCTCATCTCTCCTGGAAACTTGTAATTCCACATAGAAAACCACCTGTGAACTATCTGGATAGTTCCAATGGCTCTTGCTAAAGGTATTGTCTGAGAAAGGACCTATTGAATACAGATCAGACTGTCTACTCGCTTTCATCAAAGCCCATGCGGTGGAATTGCCTGTCAGCACCCAGCCTGTTTCAACTATAAAAGAAGCCTTAAGCCTGTTCCTTTCATCTCTAGTATGCTAAAACTTTGAACAGGGAAAGCATAAGCCATAGGATAGAGATCTTCCAAATAATTATTTGAAATACCCTGGAAAATGCATGGAAAGATCTAACAGACTTTACATCTAAGCTGCCTTTGGAATCTAATCTGTTGGGATGATTCCAGAGAGACTTTTACATACCAGCACATATAACATCACAGCTGTGATTCTCATCTATGAACACTGAAAGTCATTTCTATGTATATTGATCTTTTAACCATTTATAACTCTCTTCTTTCTTTTTCCTTTTAATAATAAATCTTAGATTGAGTTAGTAAGGATTGGCTGACAGTGTGATATCTGGGTAAGATCTGAGATTCATATTGACCTGGGGTAAGCGTCCGATCCTTTGGGATTGGTAGAACTTTAAGTCTGGTGAATTGGGTTTTCAGTAACCTCTCACTATATTAGACTTGGTTATCTATGTGGGAGCCAAGGGCTGGAATGCCTAAAGGGGACTGTGCATGGCTTCTTGCTAACCAGCATAGTAACATAGGAGCACAGTTCCGATACTGGTTGGTGAATCTAATTATAGTGTAATCTGCCATTTTGGCAAATATCTGCTTAATTTCTTGCAGCCTTCCCTGATTTGATATTTCCAGGCACCAGGGTCACACAATAGAAGTAGGGACATTCCCTCTTCAGTGCCCCTGCTTCCCACAGGCATAACAATACCTTGGCTAGGCCTCCAGCCTTCTAATCCTATATCCCCCCCTGCTGTTCCTGCCCCTTATGGCTTCTCCTACTTTCTTCTCACGGGATTTTCAATAAACACTGCTGTTGCACAGCTACCCTCATGAAATAGTCCTGCAGATATACGTGAACTTCCCACAGTCTCTACTGGCTTTCCTGCACTTGTTCCATAATGGCATGGACCCACCCCTGTTCTTTACCCACTCCCGTCAGCTGACGTGGCAATTATGAGGTCCATTCTGGGACGGTGTAACTTCCCTCTACAAAGAAAGCCTTCACACTAGGCATCTGCATGCTGGATTTCTTTTTTTTTCCTTCTTCTTTTTTTTCTATTTCCTACTACCATAGCACTTACTCCCCTTGTATCAGGGTTCGATCTGACCATCTAGCCTCCATTAACCCCACACTTGCCCATAACCTATTGATGTTCATCCATCGTTATCGATGAAGACCTCAACAACTCATTCTTTCGATGACCGGGCTCTGTGCGTCCGGAGATGACTGATCAGTCCGATTCGGGCGTGGAACATCCTATCACACGTCGGGCAGACATATAATGGCACTGTCGATGGTGTACGAGCAGCTCTGGACTTGCGCAGCTCACGCTTTTTTTCAGCCTCAGCAATACGCCTCGCCTCAGAGGTATTACTGCCTGTGTGAATGAGGCTGTGCCATGCTGAACAGATCAGTGCGAAGGTTTCCCATGTGGCGGTGTTGATCTCGAAGGACTTCAAAGAGGTCTTCAGCGTGTCCTTCAACCGCTTCTTTTGTCCTCCATGGGAACACTTTCCCTGAGTGAGTTCTCCGTAGAAGAGTTGTTTAGGAATTCATCTGACATTCTCACAACATGTCCGGCCCACCTGGTCTGGGCTCTCATCAGCAATGTGTAAACTGACGGCAGACTGGCTCTAGAAAGGACATCAGTATTGGGCACTTTGTCCTGCCATCTGATTTTTAGAAGCTTTCGCAGACAGGAAATGTGGAAGTGATTGAGGCTTCGTGCATGACTCCGATAGACAGTCCACGTCTCGCAGGCGTACAGCAGAGTTGGAAGCACTACTGCTCGGTAGACCTTCAGGTTCGTTGGTAGGCTGATCCCTCGACATTCCCAAACATTGGAGCGCAATCGGCCAAATGCAGATCTGGCTTTAGCAATTCTGCAGTTTACTTCATCATCGATTGACACTGCTCGGGAAAGGGTACTGCCCAGGTACGTGAAGTGGTCCACTGTCTGAAGTCTCTGTCCATTTACAGTGATGGATGGTTCTGAGTACGAAGCGTGGGGAGCTGGCTGGTGCAGGACCTCAGTCTTTTTGATGTTAATGGTGAGACCGAAGTTGTTGCATGCAGTTGAAAACATGTCCATACTGGCTTGCATTTCTGGCTCTGTACTAGCATTCAGAGCACAATCATCGGCAAAGAGAAAGTCTCGAAGTACAGTTTCCTTCACCTTGGTGATGACATGCAGTAGCCTCAGATTGAATAGTTTCCCGTCAGTTCTATACTTCAGGCCTACTCCTTCAGTGCAGTGTTGAAAGGCATCAGTCAAAGTGGCAGAGAATATCATGCAGAACAAAGTGGGTGCTAAAACACACCCTTGCTTGGCACCGTTGGTGACTGGGAAGGCCTCAGATGTTTCACCGTCATCCAGGACACGAGCCATCATACCGTGATGAAATTGACGTACCATTCGTATAAATCTGTCTGGACAGCCAAATTTCGACATGATCCTCCACAGGCCCTGGCGACAGAGTCAGATGCTTTCATGAGGTCCACAAAAGTTGTGTAGAGTTCACGATTCTGCTCTTGACATTTCTCCTGTAGCTGATGCACAGCGAAGATCATGTCAATAGTCCCATGTCCCTTGCGGAAGCCACACTGTGATTCTGGCAGTAAGCCCTTCTCCAGGTGAGTGATCAGTTGGTTCAACAGAACCCATGCAAGAACTTTCCCCGCTGTAGAAAGCAGTGAGATTCCATGGTGATTGTCGCATACCTGGCGATTGCCCTTCCACTTATAGAGGTGCAAGATGGATGCATCTCTAAATTCTTGTGGAATGGTTCCCTGCTTCCAGAAGGACTGAAACAGCTCAGTGAGTTTCCGTAGCAGCATGGGTCCACCGACTTTGTACACCTCTGCTGGTATGGCATCTGACCCTGGGGCTTTGCCACTTGACAGCTGATTGATAGCTTTCTTCACTTCGTCCTCTTCTGGTGAAGCATCCGTGGAGTCATTGACTGCAACCTGGGGCATCTTGTCAATGGCCTCATCATTGATGACTGAGGGGTGATTGAGAATTGGTTCAAAGTGTTCAGCCCATCTCTGGAGAATCTGCGTCTTCTCTGTAAGGAGCACAGTACCATCAGAGTTCAGGAGGGGAAAGCTCCCAGAAGACTGTGGACCATAGAGTGTGTTAAGGGTTTCATAAAACTGCTTATAGTCGTTCCTGTCCGCATATGCCTGTATTTCATCTGCTTTGGCGCTCAGCCACAAGTCCCGCATTTTGTGCAGTCGGTTCTGTACTGTTCTGCGAGCGTTGATAAGGTTGTCTTCTTTGCCGCTGAGGATGGATCGTTTTGTTATGCACGATGCAGGCGCTGCTTCTCAGCAAATAAGGCCTGGATTTCTGCATCATTTTCATCAAACCAGTCTTGCCGCCTGCATGTGGAGGGCCCCAGTGCCTTCGATGCAGCTATATGGACAGTGTTGCGGAATCACTCCCAGTCTTTCTCAGCGTCATCCTCAATATGAAGATCAGCGAGTTCATTCTCTAGGTCTTCCGCTAGATTTTCAGTGATGTGGCTGTTCTTCAGCTTCGACATGTTGATCCTTTTGAAAGCCTTACAGCCTTGTGGTCGTCTCTTCGGCATGATACGGAGCTTCATTTTGGATACTATGTGCCTATGATCTGTCCAACTGTCAGCGCCACACATAGCTTTTGTAACCCTGACATCTTGTCTATCCCTTCTCCTGATGATGACATAATCGATCAAATGCCAGTGCTTGGAACGGGGATGCATCCACGAAGTCCTGTTATGGGTAGGAAGGCGGAAGACCATATTGCTGATCACAGGTCATGTGCTGCACAAGTTTTCAGCAGTAACAGACCATTGCTGTTACACTTTCCCACTCCATTTTTCCCAATGACTCCTTCCCAGACTGCGGCATCGCATCCGACTCTTGCATTAAAATCGCCAAGCAGAATCAGCTTGTGTGTGTGGTGCACTGACGATAGCAAAGTATCTAGTTCTTCGTAGAATTTATCCTTTACATCCTCTGGGTTGGTCATTGTAGGAGCATATGCGCTGATCAAAGTAGCTTGTTTTCCTTTTTGAAGCGGAAGCTGCATTGTCATGAGCCAGTCATTCATACCCTTGGAGGAACTGGCAAGTGTCCGAACAAGATGATTCTTGGTGGCGAAGCCAACTCCAGATTCGTGACGCTCAGCACTGCTGCGGCCACTCCAGAAGAATGTATAGCCACCGCCTGACTCAGATAACTGTCCTTCATTAACAAGGCGAGTTTCGCTAAGGGCTGCAATGTCAATGTTGTAGCGTGCGAGCTCTCTAGCGACAAGTGCTGTTCTTCTCTCCGGTCTGTCTGCCGTGATATTGTCCAGTAACATGTGCACATTCCATGTGCCAATAGTGATCGGTGTCACTAAGTTTTGTTTTTTGTTTTTGTTCGACCGCTTTTATGGGATCCCTGCCAGCTGCGATATGCTGGCCAGGGTAAGGTGAAGCAGGCAATGTTTAGGGCACCTTTTCTAGCCCCCTCCTCGTTCTACAGAGGTGAGCAGTGCAATCCTGAATAGGGCTGCTCAGTCCCTCAAGAAGATGCCGAGCTCCACTGCTGCTTCGGTCAGTGAGGAACAACCATTATGCCTGAGCAGCCTATGTGCAGGTCCGCGGCTACAACTCCCAGTGTATTCACACCTGCTGCTTCGTCGCTCAGCCATCGCCACAGGACTTGATATGATGTAATATGATATGATATGATGTCGAGACTTGCGTGTGAATTGAATTAAAGTGAGGGAGAGTTGTGCAACGTCAGCCTCACTCTCTTTTCCCAGTTCCTATCTGTATCCAGTGGCAGGACAGAAGTCGAGATGGCTGGAGTAGGGCAGGGTGCAGTGGATGACCAGGATGCCTACGTGTCTTGTCGTGTTCTTAAACGTTCCACAACGCTTGCTGTCACCGCCTTCCTGACCATTAAACCAGGTTGCCTCAGTCAGCCGGATCCAGCCTTCGCATGCAATGGGTAGACAGGCCCTAACTCACCAAGAGTCTCATACTCATCGGCTACCCTCATCTGGTTTAGCCCGCCAGTCGAGATGGTCTCCGAGGTGTGGCCGCTGTCGCATGCTGACAGCTACTTGGAGCCACAGGTGAGAGCTGGGTGTCAAGTGGGGACCAAAGTGGATGAGCTACTCCTAGGAGTATGACCCCATCAGAGGTACTACCCCTCCCTGACAACCCCATACACCCCATAACCTATTAGGCTGAAGGCTAAGAGCAAAGCCCTAATTAGGCGAAGCTCACCTATGCAACAAAGGTTCCATTGGCACTGGTTGTATTACTCCTGTTCATTGCAGCTTTTTTTTTTTAATTTTTGGTAGGGGCCAAGGAATGAGAAGTGATGTGGAGGGAGTCCACTACTCATGATTCTTACTTTCCAGTAATGAGAATCCTAGCAGATAATATCTTTGGATAATGGAAATGACTTGCATGTATATGCTGCTTCTCTGACTCAAAGGATGTTCAGCCACCCCAATGCCAGCAGCTTGCTTCTATTTGTCTTCAGGACCTTGTTTTTAGTTATATGATTCATCATTTGGAATTGGCCTATTCTGAGAGTTTCACCTCCTGTGCAGCCACAGAAATGACTGGTAGATGGTACTGCAGCACAGATACCAGACTGAAATGGTAGGCAATGACCAGTAAGGGCTTTGTCTCTCACTACTCTACACCAGTACCAGTATGAGAGATGTCCCTTTTCCTTAAAAGCTGAAGAAGTTACCTTTGTTATGCAAGGGAACTAAAACCCAGGAGTGTGAATCCCATAGAAATGATATCTTCAGAGCCACAGGATTACAGACAAGTTATTTCCCTTTACCAATTTTCTAATTTGTTGATACTATCTCTTCATTGGACCATATGTGGGACCTTTTAACAAAGTAGAAAGCTTCTACCAATCCAATTATTCCTGATAAAGCTCTGTAACATATCAGAATGGAAAACAAATCTCTCTGATTCCATCATCATAACACTGCTTGCTTCCCCCAAAGTAATACTTACAAAATATGTATTTTATGTCAGAAGCTTTAATATGAATGTATATATTACAGATTGTCATAAATGTTCCCTTTTATGGACATACTCCATCATCTTTAAAATCTAAGTCTGGATTTAATTGCCACTTTCTTCTATGTGACCTTATTCATTTGTTTTGCTTCCTCCTTCACCTAAGTCACTTAAAAGCTTATCTAAACTTTATATTTGATCACTTGTACGGTAGAATAATATGAATAGTATAATGTAAGTTTTATGAGGCAATAAAACTTCTCCCTCAATAGAAAACACAGCAGCAGCTAGATACTGCTGTTAATTACTAGTAATTAACCTGGCCAAAACATATAATTTCTAATGTTTTCTGAGGGTCAAAGGAATATTTAGCTTGAGAATTGGCTTTTTGCATCCACAGTTACTGTAATAAAAGTATCTAACTGTCTGGTAAGTAATGATAATAAAAGGTTGAAGTAGGCAATATTTTGTAGTCATATTGTATGACTATAGCTTGAGTAATTCCTATATAGTTTATGCTAAGATAATACTGTTGGGTTTTTTTTTTTCTTCATTAGATTCTTTTTTTCATTATAGTTTCCAGGGCCTAAATAAGCTTTCAGTCTAGCTCAGCTATTGTCATCAGGAATGTTACAACTTTTACATTTTATTTTATTGGAAAAGAAAAGATGTTTCCTGCTTCTTAAACAAGTTTGTATGACAACTGGTTTTGCATATGCACAGTAGTTCTGATAAAACCCTAAAAAGCACTCAATCCTTTGGAATTCTGGGTTTGCTACATACCAGGACTACCCCTATTAATACAAATCTTTTATGGTATAGTTAGTGGGGTGCAATAGCAGACCCTTCATAGGAACCCCTAAGTATTCCTTCACTAGGGTATCCCAGATCTTCCAGGACACTCGAATAAAAGCTTGTTGATGGCATTCCCCAATCTATCTCAAGATTGAAAGAAAATCAAAATTGATGTCAGTAACATTTTGCTGCATCACTGCAGGTCTGTTCTCTTCAACTGTCATTCTTAAATGCGCAGGAAAAGACAGAAGATATGGGATAGATTGGGAAGACATGTATCGGTAACTCATGACTCAATTCAGCAATATGATAGATTGTGTGTTTTCAACCACAAAGCTCTCTGCTGTTAGGCCATCTCTGATTTAAGGCTTCTGTACACTGGCTGCCTGTTCCATTTATGTAAGTATTTTATAACGAATTCCTTAGCTTTTGTCAGCAGCTTATTCCCAAACTAACTCAGCCCACCCCCCAGAAAACCTTCAAAGCATCCATATGTACCTCTTGATCCTTTACCTATATGGTGAAATAAGTCTCCCCGTGACTCATGGGATAGACTTGATAGAGAATTACCAACATAACAATACCAAGTATTGACATGTTCTTTTGGAGTTTTTGTAGAGACCTAGGGTCCAATCCTATTCTCCTCATTCAGGCAAAATTCCCTGTGGTAGGTGACAAATTGAGAATTAAGGAATTTTAAAAATCAATGAGATTAGTCTCCTAAAATCACTTAAATGCGTTTGAAGTGCCCACCATAAATCCTGCAATGACAAGACCCTATGGGGCACAATGTCTACCTGATTGCAAAGAGAGGTTTTAATTTTCAGAGGGCCCTGGAAACCAGGGGGGAGCTAGAATCCCCCATTTACCTAATTACTGAGCCAGGTAGCTAGCATTGCCTATTGGAGAAAGCTATCTTCTGCCTCTTATTAGGAGAAACACTTTGGGGATGGCAGTATTGTGCCATTTTGTTAGAGTCTCCTTTTAGCCTTATCTAGCTAAAACCAGTAACCAACATCCTCTAATGTTTCCCTTTTATTTCTACTGGCATTTATAGAATGTACAAGAGAAATAGATCTAGTGGACAGTAAGTGTTACTTAGAGGCAGATTTTAAGGGTGTTTAGGCACCATGGTGCTTTTGAAAATCCCACTAGGTACTTATCTGCATCTTTATGTGCCTAAATACCTTTAAATATTTGCCCCTAAAGGCAGGAGAGCATTGTTCACATTGGTGGATGCACACACAGGACACAACAGCATCTGACAAGAGGCTGGGAGTAGTAGTTGGGCAACAACCAGCTGGTACTTCACAGCTCAAGAACCGGTACAGGAACTGAAAGTCAAACTTAACCAGATTTCAGCCAGAGCCATTCCAGATATGCAGGGCTCATTACCTGCTTCTGTTCCTACACTACAGTTTGTTCAGGCTGGAATTTAATGGAGCTCTTATATAGAATATTGGGGGAAGAGGCTAGATCTCCTCTACTACTGCCATCCCCAGAGAAAGTCTGAATAATAAAGACAGAAGGCCAATGACTGACAAAATAGCTTTTAACAAAATAATGCAATATTGTTTGACTGGATAGAAGTGTGATTATAGAGCTTAAAATGGGTTAAGAATACTTTTTTTTAGGTGTTCATTTGGTGCCAGAAGCTGCTTTGTAACTTTGTCTCATTTATAAGCATTAAATAACTCTAGCCAATAAATGAGAAAATACAAACCAGGAGTCAGAGAGAGTTTATATCCTGAATACCAAGGTGTCCTTCTTTAACAAAGTGATTTATTTGCCCAGGGGGACATTCTAAAAGTTATTTTTGGATCACCTGAGAACAAAATACTAAATTAATCGGATGAATAATCATAAATATTCATGAAAACAAGCAGTAGTTTTCAGAGTGAGTCCACATTTTAAAGAGGTTTGGAAATTGAGTGATTACCATATGAAAACCATCTCTACTTGAAAAAGATCTTTCAACTTAGGCATTAATATTTGGCACAAATCCTCAGACAGAGTGTATACAAGACCTAATGGAAAATTCTCTTTCAATTTCTGTAGAATAAAAAAAAGGTGAAAATGTCCACATTAAAGTTTGTTTGTAAGGTCAGTGACAGTGTTCCAGAAAGTGCAAAAGCAGTAGGAGAAATAAAAAGATAGGGAAAGCAAAAACATGACAATTTTATAATGTCACAGCAAAACTTTGGTATGTTTTGAAAAACAGTGTTATTGCAAAAAGACAGCATGCTAGGCTATATATTATAGACTAAGAAGAGTTGCAGATAAGGGTGCATGGAATTAATTGAGAAATGGCTCAAGTATTAATGTAGGTTTGTTTGTTTTTTCTTAAATTGACTGATCAAGCAGGAGAGTAACAAAGTAGGTACCAAAAACTCAGAGTAAAAGAGTAGTTATTACTTTCAGAACGGTATATATTCTTTTCTATGAGCAATAAACACAGTCAATGGTGGAGCTAATAGGAGGACAGTGTGGGAGGCTACCATCCACCTCCCCAGTGACCTTTAGGTATATATGTGCAATAGACAAATGGAGGTGTAGAACACAAATTTTCACACAGGGCTGAAGAGCGAGCTTGCCCCACTTTCACCTGGCAGCAGTGACTCCTGTCTCATGGGGCCAGGGTCAGGCATTGCAGCATGGTACATGGGAGTTGCGTGGCACTGTGACCCCATGGACCATGTCACGACATCACTCACTCAGATTTGGCCTGGCTGTCCCTCTGTCATGATGGAGGGGCAGCCAGGCTAAACTTGAATAACACTGCAACCCTAGAGACTAACAAGTTAGTCTCTAAGGTGCCACAAGTACTCCTGTTCTTTTTGCGGATACAGACTAACACGGCTGCTACTCTGAAAACTGCAACCCTGTGCGCCAGGTCGCAACACTGAGAGTGGGAAGCCTGGGCCATGGGGTTGGGCCACTGCCAAATAAGCATGGAGTGTTGGCTCACTCTCCAGCCTGCTACCAGTGATCTCTTCCCCTTCTCCCCCACACTTTGTACACGTGGGACTCCAAGTGGTGGTTCTTCAGGACATGCAGGTCCCAACACAAACCTAAGCCCAGAAGGCAAAACTGACCTGTTTCTTTCCAACAAACACCACCCACATGATGGAGCAATGTCTCAATGTATTTCAGTGTTTTATTTTGGTTTTAAGAATCTCAGCTCATTATTTGTCAGCTGCCTCAGGAAACGCCAGATGAAGTGTGATAACATTGTGTTAACAATTAACAACCACTTAGTGAGGTGTTATGGAGCTTAATTGCTGCTTTTCTTCAGACAATTTGGAGTAAAACAAAATCAAAATATTTGAGAGTTGAGAAATAAAAAGATATTGTACAACAAATATTTATTAAACATTTTCATTGAGTTGTTTATTGCTTAGTTAACTTTTACTTGCAGTACTTACTGATCTTTGAATCTCATCACACCACTGTCAAGATGTGTTTATATATCTTTCTACAAACAGAGTCTGCAATAAAGCTTTTATTGGCTATGTTTTGAAAGTGTTTAGGTCTTGGCAGGATGACAAGGTGCAGCCATAACTAACTAGCAAGATGATTTCTTCAGCTCTAGAACTACAAAAAATATTTTGTCTGAATTGGAACGCTAAGTGATCAAGATAGACCAAAATGGTTTGCAATGGAGAAAGGGTTACCCATGTGTTTATAGATGCTGTGATATTTCTCTTCAGCTTTCTACATACACAGCTGTTGTCACTAGTCTTGAATGTAGCAGTATACAGGTTAGAGTTAGACATGGAATACACTCCATTAATTAGCAGTCAGCTGATGGTAACTGGCTAGCCTACTGCATTGACTGTAAACTAGGGGCGGGCAAAGTTTTTGGCCTGAGGGCCACACTGGGTTTCGGAAATTGTATGGAGGGCTGGTTAAGGGAGGCTATGCCTCCCCAAAAGCCAGGCATGGCCCGACCCCCTCCCCCGCTGCTTCTCGCCCCCTGACACCCCCCCCGGGACCACTGCCCCATCTACCCCCCACTCCCTGTCCCCTGACCGCCCCCAGAACCCCCATCCCTGACTGCCCCCTGCCGCCCCATCCAACCACCCCTTCTCCCTGTCCCCTGACCGCCCCTGGAATGCCTGCCCTCAACTGCCCCTGCCACCCCATCCCACCCCCCTCCTCCTTCCTGACTGCCCCCCTGGGACCTCTGCCCCATCCAACCACCCCTTCTCCCTGTCCCCTGACTGCCCCTGGAACGCCTGCCCCCAACTGCCCCCGTCGCCCCGTCCAACCCCCTCTCCTTCCTGACTACCTCTCCATGAACCCTGCCCCCATTCAATCCACCTGTTCCCCGCCCTCTCACCACCCCGACCCCTATCCACATCCCCACCCCCCTGATCACCACCCTGAACTCCCCTGCCCTCTATTCAACCCCCCCTCCCACCCACCCCCCACTCCCTGCCCCCTTACCACGCTGCCTAGAGCACTGGTGGCTGGCAGCCGCCCGGCTGGAGACAGCCACGCATCGCACAGCACAGAGCACCGGGTCAGGCCAGGCTGTGCAGCTGCGCTGCTCCAGGAGCTCACAGCCCAGAGCACTGCACCGGCGGCTGGGTGAGCTGAGGCTGCGTGGGAGGGGTAACAGCAGGGGAGGGGCCGGGAGCTAGCCTCCCAGGCCAGGAGTTCAGGGGCTGGGCAGCAGGCTCCCACGGGCTGGATGTGGCCCGTGGGCTCTAGTTTGCCCAGCTCTGTTGTAAACCAATGTACTGATGCTTTTTTTGAGCCACTGTAGTCTTCAGGCCCATGTAACTGCCTGCATTGTGTTGAGAAAGGCCACTTATTTCCCCCGCTCTGTTTCTAAAAATGATTCAGGATTTGAGGCAGATGCTTTTCCAAACCTATTGAATCCTCAAAAGTCCACAGTGACCCTCTTTCCCTACAATCCCCCTTGATCAAACAGACTATAGCAGCACTACCCTATGATGTGGTCTTCTTACTGGAGACTACACAACCAACATCAGTCAGGCTTTCCATCAGTTCCTGATGATGGTTTACAGGATACAGCAGCCAAGTTGAACAAACAAACATGGGAAGTTTTGTAATAGAAAAGGTGAT
Organism: Trachemys scripta elegans; assembly: GCF_013100865.1. Lineage (NCBI taxonomy): Eukaryota > Metazoa > Chordata > Testudines > Emydidae > Trachemys > Trachemys scripta. Next base: position 59,307,986 of record NC_048303.1, on the reverse strand, counting down.
TAATTTGAGGAGACAGATATTCGTATGCCAAATGTTAGAATACTTGGCTCCCTTTCATTCGTTATTCAAGATAAAATAAAGTCTCGGCCCGTCAGAAGCCTGCACATTTAGTCCATTTTTCTTTGGTTAGTAATGTATTACCAGTGTATATGAGCTTGAATAAGTCAGTGTGGCACAATGGCTTGTGCACTGTGCAGCAATTCTAGAGACCTGGACTCTGTTGCTAAATTGCTCTGTTTCTTCTAGTGGTCCATTTAGATTTTTGGAGCAGAGACTGTCACTTCCTATGTGCCTCTTGATGTGTGCTGGTGCATGTTGGAGCTCCAATCTCTCTTGGGACCTGTAAATACTACTAGAATGTAAATAACAGCTTTTGTGTTTCTTCATTTGCATTAAATCATATTTCTAGCATTTTCAAAGAAGAGTTGCAATATTTTAAAGTGTGAATATTGAATATGATTTGACAAACACTCCACTCCTTATTTATTTTTCCCCGTGCATATTGTCATTCTTGAAATATCTGGCTGTTGTGTGAGAGTTGGTTCTAAATTTATGTTCATTGCGAGCTCCTTTTGATTGATGAATATGGTGATGCTTCCCAAGGGGGACCCAGGGCTGTGAGGCAGCTCACTCTCCTGTCTTTAGCATGAGAAAGCAATGTCTGTACCTGCCCCTGTCCCTGTATTCCATCAATGGGCAGGCATAGACACTACAGCAACTGGCTTTTCATAGTATCAGTAAAGAGAGACAAACAGCAGGAAAACACAGCAATGAAGAGACTCCTCTTTTCAAACTGCAGAGGTCATTCATGGTATTGCCAACCCCATGCATTTAAACAGCATGAGTCACAATGCAAGAAATCATGACATTGGCTTAAAATCTCATTATTTAAAAAAAAAAACAATCTGGGTTCTTTATATTTGCCTTCTGTTTTATTTTGTTTTTAATCTTTTGGGTGCACCTGGTGTTTTCAAGCTTTTTTCCACAGCCATGAGGTTAGAATTTTTTTTTAAATGTAAATGAATGCTCACCTACTCACATGTCTCCAGCAGCTGGGACTTCACAAAAATGAACTAACATAAACAAAAATAATCACAAGATTTTCAATAAAATTGTGAGAGGTGCCAAGACTGAGTTCACAGCAGGGCTCCCTGAGATAAAGGGAGAGATCCACTACTGCTGCACTGGATGTAACATTTCTGGCATGACATGCCAAATTTTTACACTAGGATAAAGCACTTTTCTGGACTGTGTATACCTCCAGCCACATCCCCTTTTCATCTGTCACAAAAGCTGCACAAGCGCAGGCCTGACCCTAAAGAAATCTTCCTAAAATTAGCTTCCCTTAATGGTGACCTGAAAAGGATTTTTTTTTTTTTTCAAATTGTATTTCTGCACTTTCTGGCTTTTTTGTGCTGTATAAAAGAAGGCATGAAAGGTTTGGAGGGATTTTGTTTTTCTTTGCTTGCTACATAGACTCATAGACTCATAGACTTTAAGGTCAGAAGGGACCATTATGATCATCTGGTCTGACCCCCTGCATGCTGCAGGCCACAAAACCGTCCCTACCCCTTCCCTGGACTCTGCTGTTGAAGTCCCCAATCCTGTGTTTTAGTGACTTCAATTGGCAGAAACCCTCCTGCTAGTGATCCCTGCCCCATGCTGCGGAGGAAGGCGAAAAACCTCCAGAGGCTCAGCCAATCTACCCTGGAGGAAAATTCCTTCCCGACCCCAAATATGGCGATCAGTAAGACCCCGAGCATGTAGGCAAGAGTCTCTAGCCTGACCCCTGTTAGCCATTATACTATTTACGTACCATTGCTTGGTTTTCCTTGGCTACTATGTTTTACCATTAAACCATTCCCTCCATAAACTTATCTAACTTAATCTTAAAACCAGACAGGTCCGTCGCCCCCACCGTTTCCCTCGGAAGGCCGTTCCAATATTTCACCCCTCTGACAGTCAGAAACCTTCGTCTAATTTCAAGCCTGAATTTCCCCACGGCCAGTTTATATCCATTCGTTCTCGTGTCCACATTAGTACTAAGCTGGAATAATTCCTCTCCCTCCCTTGTATTTATCCCTCTGATATATTTAAAGATAGCAATCATATCCCCCCTCAGCCTTCGCTTTGACAGACTAAACAACCCAAGCTCCTCTAGTCTCCTTTCATACGACAGGTTTTCCATTCCTCTGATCATCCTAGTCGCCCTTCTCTGCACCCGTTCCAGTTTGAGTTCATCTTTTTTAAACATTGGAGACCAGAACTGCACACAGTACTCCAAATGAGATCTCACCAGCGCCTTATACAACGGAAGCAGGACCTCCTTATCCCTACTAGATATACCTTGCCTAATGCATCCCAAGACCGCATTGGCTTTTTTCACCGCCACATACATACGACAGGAGCATATTCTACTGAGTTACGTTACTATCTGCAATGGAAGACTATGATGCAGAGCTAGTGGCATCACAAGGCTCAACAGAACAAAAAATGGAGCAGCTGACATGGGAAGAACTTTAATATAAAGTCTGACCTATAAAGAGTTAATAAATTATTAATATATGTTATTAGCATTTTACAGACATGAGTAGCATGTGTTATATAGATGGCTATAGATCAGCAGCAATAGGAATTATAAACATTATGAGCAACTTGTTGACCCTCTGGGCTCTACAGCAATTGATTAACCATTTATTAAATTATCTAGCCATCATTTATTAATCCTTTGTGAACTAGTTATATAAACTTCCTTTTATAAAGTGTGACCCAAATGTGAATTAATGTGTGAGACCACATAATACATATGGCCTGAGACATCTACACAGCCTGCCAGCAAAAGCAGGGAAGATCAGACTTAATATTTTTTGGGCAAAGACACAAAGTATTTGCCCAAAATAATGGACTTTCAGATTACCTCAAATTATTCATAAATTTGACTTTTTAGTTTAGACAAAAAGTTTGTCAAGGCCTGAAAAGAGCAAGAGAGGGAGCTTCTCCCTCTATAACTTTTAGCCCAGTGGTTTGGGCACTTACATGGGATGGAGAAGACCCCAGTTTGAATCTTCAGTCTGGAGCAGGAATTTGAATTCACAACTCCATATTCTCAGACAAGTGCTCTAATAACCACCAAGCTTTAGGCTATTCTCAGTGGCTGGCTCTCAGTCTGTCCTGTATCATAATTTGTAGATACAAGGGAACCAAATTAAGGTAACCTTAATTCTGGCATTTTCTAACTTTTGAATGCTTGACTATGCAATTTTAGTAACGTTATTTTTACTTAGTTTATGTATGTAATTATAATGTAGTCAACATTCACATCAAACAACAAGAACTGCTGGATGTAAACAGATGTACTACTTTCCAGGTTTAAAATGACAAAATCTCTGTGACAGTTATTTCCACTGTTGTCTTGCCAAAAAGTGAAAACATAACCTTTAAGGGATTGTGACCTATATTCTCTGCTGTCCCAAAAAAGCATGGCATCTGTGAAATGTTTTTAGCTTCAGCTACCTTACAGTCTCAGACTCAGTGAACTATTTTATTATCTTGCTATATAGCACACAGACCAGACACTGAGCTATTGATTTCTATTTTCTTGTTTTTTTTTTTTTTTATTATATACTAAGAGATTCTAGCACAATGTCTGGAGAGCTGAAATGTTGTTATGCAAACAAAAAAGGCAAAATATGAATAGAAATAAATTTGGTTTACCTTAAGATGTTGTCAAGACTAATTCCCAACTAAGGCACTTCGAGTGCAGAAGGTGGGGGCCCACAAGGATTCTAAAAATTACTACTGGCCACTCCAGGCTTGTATTAAACTCCCAAGATTACAGCTTTTCTCTGACCTTGGATTGGTAGCTCTTTCACCCCACTCCCCACCTCCAGGGAAGAGCTGAGAAAGAAAAAAAAAATCAGCTGTTGCCACCAGCTAATTAAACAACATGTGCACAAACCTCGTAAGACACAAAAATCCAATTCTCTTCTTTAAAAGGGTAAATTTTATTAATAAAAAAAAGAAAGAGAATACATCTGGGAACTCAGGCTATTGCTAGATTTTAAAAGAGCAACTACAAGGATTAAGCACCAAGAATAGCTTTCTTGAGGTCCAGCTTAAAGGTTACAAGCAAAACAAAAGCACCTGGAGTTAGCACAGAGGAATCCACAAGCCATAATGAAATAAAATGGATAAACTTAATCATAGAATATCAGGGTTGGAAGAGACCTCAGGAGGTCATCTAGTCCAACCCCCTGCTCAAAGCAGGACCAATCCCCAACTAAATCAGCCCAGCCAGGGCTTTGTCAAGCCTGACCTTAAAAACCTCTAAGGAAGGAGATTTCACCATCTCCCTAGGGAACCCATTCCAGTGCTTCACCACCCTCCTAGTGAAAAAGGATTTCCTAATATCCAACCTAAACTTCCCCCACTCCAACTTGAGACCATTACTCCTTGTTCTGTCATCTGGTACCACCAAGAACAGTCTAGGTCCATCCCCTTTGGAACTCCCTTTCAGGTAGTTGAAAGCAGCTATCAAATCCCCCCTCATTCTTCTCTTCTGCAGACTAAACAATCCCAGTTCCCTCAGCCTCTCCTCATAAGTCATGTGCTCCAGCCCCCTAATCAGTTTTGTTGCTCTCCGCTGGACTCTTTCCAATTTTTCCACATCCTTCTTATGGTGTGGGGCCCAAAACTGGACACAATACTCCAGATGAGGCCTCACCAACGCCGAATAGAGGGGAATGATCACGTCCCTCAATCTGCTGGCAATGCCCCTACTTATACAGCCCAAAATGCTGTTAGCCTTCTTGGAAACAAGGGCACACTGTCGACTAATAGCCAGCTTCTTGTCCACTGTAATCCCTAGGTCCTTTTCTGCAGAACTGCTGCCTAGCCGTTCGGTCCCTAGTCTGTATCACTGCATGAGATTCTTCTGTTCTAAGTGCAGGACTCTACACTTGTCCTTGTTAAACCTCATCAGATTTCTTTTGGCCCAATCCTCTGATTTGTCTAGGTCCCTCTATATCCTATCCCTACCCTCTACAGGTAGAGCAATTAGAGAACAGCTACTAAGAGGCATTTTATAGCTACTGGCTGGCTGGGTGTCCATAAAAGGGAGCCGCCCCCTCCCCTTTATTTATCCCATATGTGTATAAAGAACATTTTGAAATCTTACAGTTCTCAAAAATGCAGTAGCATTTGTACATAAAATAGGTTGTCTTCCTAACCTTAATTATTTTTGTGTGTGTGTCTGTGTGTAAATCTAGTTGATTTTTCAGTATAGTACTTTGCACTAACATAACATTTTCCATTAAAATATATCAAAACTCTCTTAAATGTCATAAGTCGACATCAAGCATTTTGAGTTGCACAGTCACCTATCTTTGAACATTTGGACCCCAGTCTTCAATTGACTTCAGTAGTACTCTGTAGGGGTACAATCTACTCACGTGGTCAGTTGTAGGTTAAGGGACTAATATTTTATCGTTTTCTGGTATAAAATAGATGTAAAAAGGCATTGAGGAGACTGCTATAGAATGAAAAGTGTGCAAATTTAATGTATTATGAAAAAATTTCACATGAGCTCAAGGAGATTAGTCACTTGAGTAAATTTACTCTTGTAAAGTGACTGTTGGATCAGGCAGTCTGTGGATCTGTGCTATTTTGGTCAGCTGATGGCCTATATTTTTGAAAATGTTATGAATAACTTTAAAGGGGGAAAATAATTTTGGCTGCTGTCCAATTATATTGGTAAATTGACTCATGATTTAATGGGTTTTTGTTTTTCAGGGAAATCATAATAATCATGAATTGAAAGTGCGTTTGAGAAGAAGTCAAGAAGAGTATCAAGTAATACTTTGATCCATTGCTTTCATTACATTTTTGTTAGCAACAAAAATAATTCTGATTGGTACTCACTTATTCTTCACTGGACCCAATCATGTAGACCTTACCTTCAGGAAACCCCATTATCTCAATATGTATTTTGTGAGAATAAGGATGGTAGCCGTAGGCCCAAGATTGGCTGTATTTTAGGCCCTGATTCAGGAAAGCACTTAAGCATGTGCTTAAATTGCTTTGCTGAATCAATTTAGTGAAATTTGCCACACACGACTCAGATTGCAAAAAAAAAAGGTTAAAATATTAGGATTCTAACAGCTATATGGAAAGCTTCACATCACTGAGGATACCAATTATAAATCTTGTTCTTGCCAGTTTTGTGAAAGTGTACAGCTGATGGTTATGTCTCAAAGTATATTTTTCAACTCAGAAGTGAATGAGTAGTAGGAAGTAATACTCTCCTGGAATTTCTTGGAAGAAGTACACAGTATTATTCAAACATACGTATATTGATGATTGGGCATATATTTGCAATGGGCAACCCCCAGAAGATTTGAAAGTATGGTTTGGATGACTATCCAAAGCATAACTGAAATAGTGAATTTCTCTGATGTGGAAATCAGACTGGAGAACTCAGAACAAGCTTTCACAAGATTAATACAAACTTTCAGTTTCAGCTGGATCAGAAATTTTGAGAACACCCTTTGTAGCGATATTTTGGAATTCTCCTTTCCAGTCCCAATCAAAATTAAGAAATACTGAGGTTCACAAGTTGTTCTTTTTTGTATCTTATTAAATTATATTTTTATTAATAATAATAATAATATTTATTAAGTCTTCAAACAAGATTCAGGTCCTTTTCTCATTCTATTCAATCTAGTTTATTGATCATTTAATATATATTGTCTATTATTTGTATTGTCTTGGTGCCTAGAGGCCCAAACCCGATCGTGAAGGGGCTTTACAAATAAAAATATAGTTCCTGCCCCCAAAGAACTTACAGTCTAAATGTAAGATTTGATACAACAAACCAGGTAGTTGTGGGAGTACAGGTTTCACTTTAAACCAGTTGTACTAGATTTTTATTACAATTAATGCGCATTGAGAAGAAGGTTAGAATGATAGCAGGGGACTTGGGAGACCCAGGTTCAATTCTCTGTTCTGCCAGACTTCCAGTGTGATCTTGAGCAAGTTATTTAATCTGTCTGTCAATTTCTTATCTGTAAAATAAGAAACACAGTACTTGCCAAATCTGACACACAGACCCATTAACAAAAGGTCCCCTGTTCTTTGCAGACAACTCTCACCTCGGATATGACAAACTAATTACACCAAACACATGTCTTACAGGATATTTATCCATTAAGAGTAACATGTAAGGTATCTGAAGAAAGATCAGAACTTGTCAAGATTCATAATCATTGCTAGATGTATGTACAGGTAATATTTAAGGAATACTGTATTTATATGGAGAGTATGCTTTATGGACTTATCACCAAGGGATAATGTGTCTCACGGTACATTCAGGCAAGAGAGAATTGTCACTCTGCACTGTTTAGCTGGTGATGCAATGGAAGGATTAATTAGTTAGCCTTGCTCAATATAAAGACTTTCAGTGGAAAACCATCAATGGCAACTGCAAACAATTGAAACCACTTGAAGGTAAAGGAAAATTATAATGAAACCGGGGTTCTCCTTGTCTACAAAGAGAAACAAAAGACAGTTTCACTATAACAAAGGAGGGAGAGGTTCTCTGTATCCTTTCACAGAGGAAACATCTTAAGGAGTGAGGTGTTCTCATGAAAAATTGGATCCTGATGATACTGAAGAAATTCTCCAGATTCCGTTTTGTATGCCTGACCTCCTTTCGGAATAAGCAAGAGTCAAAAGCCAAATAGGTGAAAGAGTCCGCGGAATCATAACTGTGGGGTAAACAAACACCAGTGAGCATGTGCACAAAAGATCTGACCGTATAAAAGGCAGACTATCAGCAGGCAGAAGTCAGGAGCTGGCCAGAAGAGCTGCTGCAAAGGAGCTAGAAGAGTGGCTGTTGAAGAAAAGCTGCAACAGTAGCAGGGGAGAGGGAGGTCACCAAGGGGCAACAGTAGCAACTAGGAACAGAGAAACAGAGCTGACTGAGAGTTAGCTACAACAGTATCAACAGCAGGCAGAAGCTGCAGTATCAACAGCAACAGTAAACAATGTTGCAGAATCAACAGACAGTGTAAGATTGTTAATTTTAATTATCGTTTAGCATAAATATAGCATAGTGTAGTATTAGTACTGTATGTGATGCTTAAGGTGTCTGTTTGTTAATTGAATTGCTTAGAATCATTTAAACTGTATGCTATTGTAGTTTAAATGCTCCTTGATTTACAGTAAGGAATTGGGGTCTGATTTCTATTTTTAGATTACAATGTAGTAGGGATGATTAGTTACATCAGTAAAAAAATATTTTGTTTTGGAAAGCATACTGCCTGTGTCAATCACTTTGTCAGAAGGTTATATCTGTGTCCTTGAAGTGTTTCCTTAACTACATGGTGACCTATACCCCAGGAAGAGCAGAGTAAGAGTGTGATAGCCAGGTTATTCTAAGGCTGGCCTAAAATCCATTTTTTAGGGTAACACTGGTTCATGTGAAACCAGCCAGCTCTGCAACAGACTGAACTTTGGGAGGAAAACCTACTTTATTAGCTAGGAAAGGTAACTTAAGTGTAGACCCAGGTTTGTGTTTTATTATTTTGTTTTGTATGGTAGCCATTTGTTTCCATCACTCTCTCTTGTTTCTAGTAGAATCTCTACCCTTTCTTAAATAAACCTACCTTTGTTATACTATAAGGGCTCACAGGTACTGTGTGATTTACATGTGCTGTGGTCTAAGGTAGTAACATGGTGCACACCTCCTTTTGGGACAGAGGATCTGGGATTTCTGTGAGTCAGGGGCTGGATATCACAGGGGAAAATTCAAAGGGATTTGAGGATTGGGAGTGCACCTATTGCTAACTTGCAAGGTGAAGACAGGGCTAGCATAGCCCAGAGGAGAGTGCTTGAGTGGCTGGTGGTGTGAGGGAGCAGACACCCAACCAGGCACAGGCAAGAATCCCTCATGCTGGAGACAGAGGTAACACACTGACTCAGTCCTGGATGCCCTGAGAACCATCACACCAACTTCACAGGGCACTGTGAGAATGGCAAGTGAGCTTAGACTGGAGTTTTGTTCAGTGTTTGTATGGTGATGAACAAAGGGGGGGGGTCCTGGGCTATAAAAGGGGCTATTTGGCTCTAATGCAATACAAATAGTAACCAATAATATGTACATTAAAGATAAAGAGGCACTCAGATAAGGAGATCATATAAGTACCTACGGTAGATTTGAAGTCAAGCTTTCCCACTTCATGAAATTTGTATAACTAAGTAAATCCAAGCAAGCATGAGAGAGATCTATCACAATTCACAAGAGACAGCAAATGGTAAGTGATCTTGTCAAAACCCACTACCAATCATTTAAATGCCATTGACAGTTTGTGCTTCTTATTGAATAATACTGCTCTCAGAATGTGTCCTGCCTTTTTATTAGTGAAAAGTGGTCATTAACAACCAAAAAACAAACAACTTTCCAACAAAACTCAGCTCTCTTAACTCTGAACAATTAAAATGAATGGGGGGGGGGGGGGGGCGGGGAAATGAACCTGCAGTGTAACTCAAAAGAAAAAGCATCCCCTACTGATGTCAATAGGACTTGTGTGTGCAGGGACAATGTATGGACCCAGCAGGAACTTTCAATTGATCGAAATACTGTACTACTAGCTGAAAAACACTTAGATTTTCACAGTAATGGCTGAAGACTACAGAATGGTAACCAGCTAAATCTAAATTCACACAATGCTAAATATGGGCTGACCTATCTTTCCTCTAGGCAAAAAATATTTTAAGATCTTTCATAAAAGTTTTTTTAAAATATTACTATTTAAAAAATAAAGAAAATTCAGAGTAAATAATGGATTTCAAAACCATTAAAGGTTGTGACACAAACTAACAAATATCAAGCAAGTAAAAGCTAATACCAAGTCCTTAAACTCCTGCTGTTAACCTTTTTGGATTTTCCTAAAATTTGCATTGTTTGTCACACCTTTCACATTATTTAAACGTAAAGTCATTTTTACCTGCAAACCATAATAGTTTCACTATACAAGCCCCCAGGATGAACATGTTTCATTTAGAAATAAGCCCCAGCTTGATATTACTAAAATATAGGTCTTCGCTATTTTTTATTATTCTGTATACCATTTAAAATGAATAAAAGCAAACTGTATGTGTTTTCAGGTTATTTCTTCCATGAAACATGTAAACTTTAACTTTCATTAAAATGAAGGTTCTATAGAATTTTGTTTGACAGCAATATCAGGATGGGGGGCAATGAGGGGAGGGCTATGTGAGTTGTATGCTGCCTGTCAATTCAAAACTGTTAATGTAGCCCTTAAAAAAATGCCAGTAACTTGGAGTTAAGGCTGCTGCATAACAGGGCCTTTGACCATGCTCCCCTTCCCCCCACCTCATATGTTAGAAATCCAGGATGTCAGGAAGGGGTAAGGTAATGCTCCCAGTTCCTGCTTCTTCACATGTTGGGATATATTGTATGAGAGTAAAGACTCATGCAGCATAACTGCCTGATACAGGCACTGTTTCCTTATTGCCAGTCTCCAATTCTCTCTTGTAATTCCCAAGACTGTTTCCCCTCTTTCAGGTTTTACTACAGTGCATGCATTTAAATATATATTTTCTTTCATCTGAAAAGATTGGTGCCCTTCGATCATTTTTTCACTTTATTTTTTGTCACCTGTTTCCGCTCTTGCACTGTCCTGCCATTCTCTAGTCTCTATTTAAACTGTTCTGTTATCCTTCATACTTTTTAATCCTGTATTTATCATCCCTCAGGTGTTTTATTCGTTGCTGCCATTTTAGTACTCAGTGCCATAGCCTGCCTTTCTTTGTAAGGCATATAGCTTGGCACTTCATATGGCCAAAGGATAAAGGGGTGCTCTGCCCAAAGATTTAGAGAGCTTTGGGACCTCAGATAATCAAAGGAACAGAGCAAGCCAGTGAAGAGACAATGACAAGGTAAAGAACTGTTATTCTCCCAAGAACTGCTAAAAATAAAGGAACACAATTACAGAACTCGGACTGGTTTGAACAGCTTTAAATCCAGCTATTATCCCTTTATACCGTTCATGTTCATACAGTTCCTCAGTTTGTCTCTAACACAGAGAAATCCTCCTAGCTTTCCTTAGGATCTGTACAGCCACATTAGCATTCAGATGTATGCAATGGTCACAAATTAAGAGGTCAGCTTTTGCCCAGAATTTTCCCCCAACTACATAAAAACAGATATTAAAAGTTTCAAAGTTAAGTGCTCAAAAGTGAAGAAATTCCAAAATTAAGGTTGGTGTGCGGCCTTAACTCTGCACCTTGTGTATAGCTACTGTAACTCTGACAATGTGGGAGAACCTCTAAGTGACATAGAACTATTGTAGCAGCTTCAGTGCCACCATATCTCCCAGACCCCAGCATATAGAAGGTGGCAAAGAGAAAAGGTTGTGAATGGGGTGCCTCTCTTCTTCAGACATCTGCAAATATCAAAATCAGCCCTGAGAGCTATCATAGTTTAAAGCCATCCTGAGATTGTCATAATCAATGCTAGGGGGGACACACACACACCTCTACCTGTGCCCAATAAGTACTGAGTTTCTGTGCTTTTAGGTTAGGCATAAATATAACAAAGACTGGCTGCAACTAATTAGGGTTCCATTCTGAAATAGGCTTAAATTCCTGTTGTTTTTTACCCCCTACACATAGATAGTCTTTCTGTATGAATTTCACAATGTTAGTGTTCATGGCCTTTGGATTTTCTGTGTTCTTTTTGTTTGGTTTATTTTCATAAATTCTCAAATGCGAAGAGTTCTAAACCAGTCTTTGGCTGACATTTGTCAACAGATATATTTTAAAACAACATAGTATCTACACACTAATTGGAAGGGAAGTTCATCTTTATGGTCACTTTTGGAAAAGGAACATTTAAGAGTAAAGGTAATTCTTTTTGATATGCTTCATAAATGAAAGTTTACCTTTCAGAGACTGTGAATGAAATCCCTTTCAGATAAACTTCAGAGAATTGCCCTTTTTCAAAGAGGTCACCATTTTCCACTGTTCTCAGTGGGACGGAAGCTACAGGCACCCTCAGGAAAGATAACAAGTTCCCTACAGCCTGTGCAGGAAGAAGTTTAGGCTGCCCTTAACACCTCCTTCCAATTTTCCCAAATGGAGCAACCCAGGCCTTCAGGGAAGTTGATGCCCTCCTATGTCATCAGTGTGGCACTGTGAGAAGCTGGTGAATATTGGGGGATAAAGGAGAACCAGACAGGTGAATGTGAGGGGCACATGCCTGGGAAAGACAGAAGAAATTTGGGGGCATTTGGAACACCAGAAATTTGGAGAAGTATGAAGGAAGAATTTGAGTGAGGGATGGAACAAGTAAGATTCAGGATGGTAATAAGGGAGGAGGGACAGAATGGCAGCTTCTCCACGCAAGGGTTGAGAAGAGTAAGCAGAGTGCTCCTCCAAGAAAGCTCAGATTTGTTCAGATTTAGGGATGGATTTTCAATCTGAAAAGTTAACACAAATTGGCAAATTGAGGTTGGGCAGCTGCCCCTGGAAGTCAGAAAGTGGCCAAAAAAAGGGGGTTGGGTTCGGTTTGGTCGATAGCTTTTAAAAATAATCTCATTATTTAGGTCAGTCTCATGATTTTTGGGGCGGAAAGGAAGCAAGGGGTGATTATTTTTGAATGCATGTGTCTGATAATACTGCTTCTGTCACTCTCCCTCATTCCTCCCATTACAATCTCCATTTTTGTAAAGAAAGGTGATGGACATCTGGCAGCTGTGGGGTGGGCAGAGTTAAGGTTATGGTTTGAGCTATGGAGTAGGATAGTGATGAGGTAGGTGGAGAATATGTATTGTTATCTGGCTTCATTTTTCATTTACTTGCTTCTGTGGTTTTGTCTCAGTTAACATATACCCCGACCTTAAATGTTCCACAAAGTTGTACATTAATAGACTTAGAACTTTCCTAAAATACCTCATGTTTCTCAAATAGACTTTCTACATAGAAATTGACTCCAAATCAACTTTTTTTTTTTAAACAGACTCCACAAAAGTCTCAAACCCCACTTTAAATTTCATTCTTTTTGAATTGCAACTTTTTTGGATATGCCCTGAGGCTTGAAACACTCAACCTTACATGTTCACTATCTTTCAACTTTTTTATAAGCCTTGAATAGCCTCCAGTCTTTCTGGTTGCTCAGTGAACTGTGAAGAAATATTATTGTACTGTCTCCAGGAATATCAATGTTTCTTTTGTGATTTCACAGTTGATATCTTAATTAATGTTTAGGAAATTGAAACCTTTCATATTCAGATCTTCCTATTTTTACAGATTCTCTCTTACTCTGCTTTCTTTACCTCCTGTGGGAAGTCTATAGCCAACTTCTAAGGCCATTTTAACTTTTCCACTGTATGTTTTACAAGTATAATCTGATCCAGTCCTATTCATATGTAAAAAAAAAGAAGTCAAAGAAAAATAGCATTGCCATATAAAGATGTGGTGTTGGAAAAGGATTGACTTTTTAAATGGGTATATCAAGGGCAATGAGATTAACTGCCAATTGAATGGAGAAGCATTGTTCGTCATGGATCTCCCACTTGTTACCAGATTTGCCTGTTAGTTTGGGGTATGCTCATTTATTACGGTTACTCTTCTGGGGGACTAGGGGGTTCTGTAATACTGTCAATGTACTATTTGTGTCACATGTGTTTTCATATGGAGCTCTATTTCTCCCTTCTGCAAATCCCCTCCCAATGGAGCTATCCTGCAGGACCTAGGTTCTCCAGGGCAGGGTTCCTCCAGCCCCAGAACTGGATTAACACACACACACACACACACATACATTAACAGAGCAAGTCTGAGTGGACCAGGTCAAGCAGCACTTTCAAGCTGTCACCCTTATATGCCCCTGGGCTCATAGGCTGGACCAAACAGCACTTTCAAGCTGCCACCCTTATTTGCCAAAGGTACCGCACCAGAATAGTGTAAGCCTGAGCAGGCTGGGTCGAGCAGCACTTCCAAGCTCCCACCCTTGTATGTCACAGGTTCAGTACGTCCCTAGTCCCACTTTCACGTTACAATTGTACTGGTAGTAACCCACTTGGTGAGCAAACTCCACAGTATTTTTGGGTGCTACAGGGATCTTTAGCTTAGGTAAGAGAAGGGTTGCTGTAGAGTAAATTGGGAAGCTAAAAAACACAATAAAGTTCAGAGAGAGAGGGAAGCAACCAGCTTAACCATAAAAATTACTTATTGAATAATAGTGATAACTACCCAAGGAGAGCCTAAACCAACATAACAGTTGCACTATTAAAGAGAACATTGAATTAATTTTCAGAAGAAGTAACAAAGGAGGTGCATGGTAGACTCTCTATGCTTTTGTCACATACATTTAACTTACTGCTTCTTGAACTTTTGTTCTAGTTTTACAGCTGACACTTGTGAATGACTCTATACAGATGAACAAATAATAATTAAGACTTCTTTGATTCACTGGCAACTAGACACTTTCCAGTGCTAGGGATTCTAAAAATCTTCATGTTTGATTATCTTTCCTCACCCATAATTATCTCTGTGTTACTCAGTGTGTATGAAAAGAAAACAAACAGTCTTTTTTGGATGTGTGTCTTCTCCCAAAGACTAGAAATCAGAGGCAGGCTAAAAGCACTATGATTTATTATGTTTAAATCTCATAATATTTAAGCCACTCTCTTGACGTTTCAAGTCTGACTTGTGATATATGAAGGACTGGGGTTGGCCACACTACACCATCAGCTTCTAGCAAAAAACAAAACAGAAACCATCAGAGTCCTAGCTACATTGGGGTACCACCAGTTGAAGTTTGATAAAATTCATAAGCCTAGACAAGAGAGAGACCGTTAGCATACTTAGCCTAATTCTCCAGGGCCTGAGCACTTTGTGTGGTCATTCACAGCTGTGCAAAGTGTGAGCAAAATAACTCTGATCTGGTAGGGTTTTACACCCAGTTTGCAAAAGTGCATGTGACAACAAAAGGTGCAAGACATTGGAGAATTAGGCTTTGTTTATCCGTAGCAGTTTTGTTGTTTTAACAATGCTGATATAGTGCAAGCAGCAAAAACAAAACAGAAAACCACCTAGCGTGTATGCAGTCATACATGTATAACTTATGCTGGTTCGGGGATGCAAAATAACGGCTTGTCTACACTACAGAGATATGTTTCCTTTCTTATGCCAGCAGAGCCCCCAGTGGAAAAGCAGCATAAGCCAAAAGAAAAAGTTTTGTTGTCATAGCAATGCCAGCTCCTCGAATGACATTTGCTATACCCATAGAAGCACTCTTCAGTCAGCATAGTTGCATCTCCACCTGGGGCTTTGTTGGCTAGGGGGTAGGATTTTTTTCACACCAACAAAACTTTGCAGTGTAGATAGGCCTAAGCTATTCCAGTATAAAGCACCTTATACCAGTATAACAACATCTACACTAGGGCTAGGTCTACACTGGGGGGGAGGGGGAAGGTCGATTTAAGATACTCAAATTCAGCTACGCAAATAGCATAGCTGAATTTGACATATCTGATCCGACTTACCCTGCTGTGAGGACGGCGGCAAATTGACTGCCGCAGCTGCCCAGTCAACAGCGCTTCCTCTTCCCTGTGGTGATGTGGGGGAGCGGGGGTGGAGGGAAGGTGATGTGGGGGGGCAGGGGTGGAGGGAATTCAACTACTCAGACATCTGTTGGGAAGATAACACAGCAGGGCACAGATTGTCTGTACATTTGAAGAACATGTTGAACAATTTTTTTATTTCAGAATGTTGAGAAAGCCACTAGGGGAGAGGTTGTTCTAGATTTGATTTTGACAACTTGGGAGGAACTGATTGAAAATTTGAAAGTGATCATGAAATGAAAGAGTTCATGATTCTAAGAATGGTAGGAGGGAAATCAGCACAATAAAGAAAATGGATTTCATGAAGGCAGACTTTAACAAACTCAGGGAATTGGTAAGTAAGATCCCATAGGAAGCAAGTCCAAGGGGCAAAACAGATTGAGAGAGTTGGCAGTTTTTCGAAGAGACATTATTAAGAGCACAAGAGCAAACTATCCCACTGCATAGGAAATATAGAAAGTATGGCAATAGACCACCCTCACTTAACCAGGAGATCTTCAATGATCAGAAACTCAAAAAAAAGAGTCCTACAAAAAGTGGTAGTTAGGTCAAATTACAAAGGATGAATATTTTTAAAAGTATAAGTATGTAGGGACACGATTAGAAAGGCCAAGGCATAAAACAAGATTAAACTAGTTAGAGACATAAAGGGTAACAAGAAAACATTTTTTTTTTTAAATGGAGATATCCTATCTCCTAGAACTGGAAGGAACCTTGAAAGGTCATCAAGTCCAGTCCCCTGCCTTCACTAGCAAAATACATTAGAAGCAAGAGGAAGACCAAGGACAGAGTAGGCCCACTACTCAATGAGGATGAAAAAACAATACCAGAAAATATGGAAATGGCAGAAGTGCTAAATGACTTTTTTGTTTCAGTTTTCACCAAAAAGTTTAGTAGCAATTGTACATCTAATTTAATGAATGCCACTGAAAATGAGGTAGGATCAGAGGCTAAAATAGGGAGGGAACCATTTAAAAATTACTTAGAC
Organism: Trachemys scripta elegans; assembly: GCF_013100865.1. Classification (NCBI taxonomy): domain Eukaryota; kingdom Metazoa; phylum Chordata; order Testudines; family Emydidae; genus Trachemys; species Trachemys scripta. Next base: position 59,291,354 of record NC_048303.1, on the reverse strand, counting down.
ATGTTAGATGTCTTCAAGTCTCATGGGCTTGATTAAATAGATCCTAGAATATTCGAGGAGCTGACTGAGGAGATATTTGCATCATTAGCAATTATCTTTAAAAAGTCATGGAAGATGGGTGAGAGTCAAGAGGACTGGAAGAAGGCAAATATAGTGCCAATCTATAAAAAGAGGAATAAGGACAACCCGGGGAATTACAAACCAGTCATCTTAACTTCAGTACCTGGAAAGATAATGGAGCAAATAATTAAGCAATCAATTTGCAGTAAGCTAGAAGATAACAAGGTGATAAGTAACAGTCGGCATGGATTTATCAAGAACACATTGTGTCAAACCAACCTAATAGCTTTCTTTGACAGGGTAACAAGCCATGTGGATAGGGAGAAAGTGGTAATTGTGGTATCCCTTGACATTAGTAAGGCTTTTGATACTATCTTGCATGACCATCTCATAAACAAACTAGGGAAATATAACCTAGATGGAACTCCTATAAGATGGATGCATAACTGGTTGGAAAACCATTCCCAGAGAGAAATCATCAGTGATCCACAGTCAACCTGGAAAGGCATATCAAGTGGAGTCTTGCATGGATCAGTTCTGGGTCCTGTTCTGTTCAATATCTTCATCTGCATTCGAAGGTGCTAAAGGAGTTGGCTGATGTGATTGCAGAGCCATTGGCCATTATCTTTGAAAATTCATGGTGATCGGGGGAGGTCCCAGATGACTAGAAAAAAGCTAATGTAGTGCCCATCTTTAAAAAGGAAAGGAGGAGGATCCGGGGAACTACAGGCCAGTCAGCCTCACCTCGGTCCTTGGAAAAATCATAGAGCGGGTCCTCAAGGTATCAATTTTGAAGCACTTTGAGGAGAGGAAACTGATCAGGAACAGTCAGCATGGATTCACCAAGGGCAAGTCATGCCTGACTAACTTAATTGCCTTCTATGATGAGATAACTGGCACTGTGGATGAGGGGAAAACAGTGGACATGTTATTCCTTGACTTTAGCAAAGCTTTTGATACGGTCTCTTCTCTCTTCAAATTTAAATTGGTAGCCACTCTTTTCAGGAGGGCCTGGTGCTCTTTGAAGTCGTCGGGGGGGGTCTGCCCATTTGGGAGGGACCCGCGATCACTTCAACCGGAGACGATGCCTGCACTCCGGTGCACAGTATTCTTGCCAGCAAGTTAAAGAAGCATGGGCTGGATGAATGGGCTATAAGGTGGTTAGAAAGCTGGCTAGATCATTGGGCTCAACGGGTAGCGATCAATGGCTCCATGTCTAGTTGGCAGCCGGTTTCAAGTGGAGTGCCCCAAGGGTCAGTCCTGGGGCTGGTTTTGTTCAATATCTTCATTAATGATCTGGAGGATGGCGTGGATTGCACCCTCAGCAAGTTTGCAGATGACACTAAACTGGGAGGAGTGGAAGATACGCTGGAGGGTAGGGATAGGATACAGAGGGACCTATACAAATTAGAGGATTGGGCCAAAAGAAACCTGATGAGGTTCAACAAGGACAAGTGCAGAGTCCTGCACTTAGGAAGGAAGAATCCCATGCACTATTACAGACTAGGAACCAAATGGCTAGGCAGCAGTTCTGCAGAAAAGGACCTAGGGATTATAGTGGATGAGAAGCTGGATATGAGTCAACAGTGTGCCCTTGTTGCCAAGAAGGCTAATGGCATTTTGGGCTGTATAAATAGGAGCATTGCCAGCAGATCGAGGGATGTGATCATTCCCCTCTATTCGGCATTGGTGAAGCCTCATCTGGAGTACTGTGTCCAGTTTTGGGCCCCACACCACAAGAAGGATGTGGAAAAATTGGAAAGAGTCCAGTGGAGGGCAACAAAAATGATTAGGGGGCTGGAGCACATGACTTATGAGGAGAGGCTGAGGGAACTGGGATTATTTAGTCTGCAGAAGAGAAGAATGGGGGGTGGGGGGATTTGATAGCAGCTTTCAACTACCTGAAAGGGGGGTTCCAAAGAGGATGGATCTAGACTGTTATCAGTGGTAGCACATGACAGTACAAGGAGTAATGGTCTGAAGTTGGAGTGGGGGAGGTTTAGGTTGGATATTAGGAAAAACTTTTTCACTAGGAGAGTGGTGAAGCACTGGAATGGGGTACCTAGTGAGATGGTGGACTCTCCTTCCTTAGAGGTTTTTAAGGTCCTGCTTGACAAAGCCCTGGCTAGGATGATTTAGTTGGGGATTGGTCCTGCTTTGAGCAGGGGGTTGGACTAGATGACCTCCTGAGGTCCCTTCCAACCCTGATATTCTATGATTCATATAATGTCATAGAGAGTACACATATAAGGTTTGTGGATGACACCAAGATGGGTGGGGTTGAAAGTGCTTTGCAGAATAGGATTATAATTCAAAATGATCTAAAAAAACTGGAGACATTGTGTGAAGTAAATAGGATGAAATTCAATAAAGACAAATGCAAAGTACCTCACTTAGGAAGGAACAATCAGTTGCACACATACAAAATGGGAAATGACTGCCTAGGAAAGAGTACTTCAGAAAGGAATCTGGGGGGGTCATAGTGGATCACAAACTCAATATGAGTCAAAAGTGCAACACTATTGCAAAAAAAAAAAAAAAAGCAAACCTCATTCTGGGATGTATTAGCAGGAGTGTTGGAAGCAAGATGTGAGAAGTAATTCTTCTGCTCTACTCCGTGCTGATTAGGCCTCAACTGGAGTATTGTGACCAGTTCTGGGCCCCACATTTCAGGAAAGACGTGGATAAATTGGAGAAAGTCCAAAGAGCAACAAAAATGTTTAAAGGTCTAGAAAATGTGACCTACGAGGGAAGATTGAAAAAAAAAAAAAAAGGGTTTGTTTAGTGTGGAGAAGAGCGGACTGAGAGGTGACATGGTAATAGTTTTCAAGTATATAAAAGGCTGTTACAAGGAGGAGAGAGAAAAATTGTTCTCTTTAACCTCTGAGGATAGGATAGCAAGCAATGGCTTAAATTGCAGCAAGAGTGGTTTACATTGGACATTAGGAAAAACTTCCTAACTTTCAGGGTAGTTAAGAACTGGAAAAATTGCCTAGGGAGGATGTGGAATCTTCATCACTGCAGTTTTTTTAAGAGCAAGATAGACAAACACCTATCAGGGATAATCTAGATAATACTTAGTGCTGCCTTGAGTGCAGGGGACTGGACTAGAAGACCTCTTGAGATTCTTTCCAGTCCTACTATTTTGTGGGTCTATAAAAAAGTAAACAATATATATATGTACTGTAGTAATACTACTTATTGGTCCACTCTGGAAGTTCAATGTGAGCCCGACGATAGCACTTGATACTTTATCAGGAAGTTTTCTAGAAGAGATAGGAGAAAGCAGTTTCTTTTTCATACATATGGAATAGTATAATTATCTCAGTGCAAACAGAGCTACAGATAGGGAAAGGGTATTCAAAGAAAATGAAGGGTTTTGATATTTGCTTGAATTGCAAGCTGTCTAGTCCCCACTGAATCAAAATAATATTTTATTTATTCATTTATATAGCATTGTTATGGCATTTACAGAACTTTAAGGTGCTGGTACATTAATAAAAGGTATGTCACAAATAAAAGCTTGATAAGGCATAGAAAACCCAATATTGTAGACAGGATTTGAAAGCTGAAACAAGATTGAATAGCATGCGAAGAAAAGGCAATAGGAATGAAATATGAGAATCAAATTAATTCTTAAGTTACCATATCATGTAATTAAAAGTGAACTTTTATACATGTTGTGGCATGAGCAAACAAGAAACATCTTAACACTATGAAATAATTCAGAACTGCTGCATTCTGGTCTGCGTGAGTAAGTCATAATAAATGGAGTCCATAAGGCTGAAAGCTTGGGATAAAGGGGCAGAAGTCCCTCCCAGGCACTTACACCATCCTGGTAAGGTAAAATCAAAGGGGCCTTTCCCCATGTATACAGACTGAAACATGTGTTTCAATGTAAATTACTTTTATTTCACATTATGTAGAACAAAGAAAAACAAATAATCTCCATGCAGTATAATTGTAACCATGTTAGTCCCAGGATATTAGTGGTAAGTGAGACAATATTTTTTATTGAACCAACTTCTCAAATAGTGACCAAGTGAGACAAGACTACATGAAGGGTGACATCCTGGGTCTATTGAAGTGAATGGTAAATATCTCATTGATTTCAGTGGGGCCAGAATTTCTCACCGAGTGTCTATTTTTCCAAAGATGTCCCTACAGCATCATGGGGTCCACAGCACAGACAGGTTGATCTTTGCCACTTTTTATTACTGCATTGGTTAGACCTGTTCAGAACAGGGTTATACAACACTGTGGTTAAAGTGACAGCAGTTTATCTATTCGAGATCTTGCTTTTGGAGTGGCAATAGTGGTAAATTCTAAGAAAAATACTAATGAAGACAAAGGTTATCCAACAGTTTTCAAAAGGCTATCTTGCTGTCTGGAATTTTTTTCCCCTCATTAATATTCAGCTTTAACTCTCTTTTGACATCATCCCTCTACTCCTAATTTTAACCCCTTGCACTATGCTTATTCATTCTTGTCCTCTCTTGGGCTCTCATTCAGGACAAAACTTAAGCCCTGTTTATGTCCCTTTGAAGTCAATGCTTAAATGCTTCCATGAAGGGGGATGCTATTCTGAATCAGGGCTTTGGTGTTTGAACTCTTCAAACATTTGTATATAATATATCCCTCACTCCTCTCTTTCACATCTCTTAATCAAACTACACATAATTAGTTATTTCATTTTTCAGGGTGGGGGGGGGGGACTGCTCATCTGGTCACTGTTCCAGAAGTATATACATTTTTTTAAACAACCCTTTTATTATTATTCCTGAATTAAGACAGTCATACCATTAAAAAACCCCAACAGCTGATAAATTAATAGTACCATAGGTAAATGACTGAAGACAAGCTGCAAACCTGTATGTATATAGTGGCAAGTTGTCCTGTTACTCTGAGAAATATCATAGGTTACTGTTTTTAAGTTTATTGTAGATGTCACCTACCACCATGCTCACTCAATGGATAAAACACTGATAAGCACTAACACTGTAGCAACCCAGATAAATATATGGTGTGAGAAACAGAAGTACTGAAATCTGTTGCCATGGCAACCAAACCCGAATTCCATTTCCAAAGGGAAACCAGTTCCTAGATGAAAAATAAAGTGCTTTCCCAAGCAAGAATTTTTGGGGGAAAAAATGTGTTTGGGACAAATGGGAATGCATAGAAATTAGTGTGGTCCCTATACGAACATGTCTCAGGACAAGATACTTCCCTTTCATTGAAAGCATCACTGAGATAAAAATTCACTTCAGACGTTTCCAGTGAATGGCACGGTGTTTAAAGGGACACCAATTTTTTTTAAAAGTGACACTTGAGATTTTTTTAAAAACCTACAGTTGTCAATTACTATTGCCTCAGATTACTATAATTGGAGAGATTAGAGAAACATATTCTCTTTTAGTTTGCTTACTTTGAGTTTGACAGCACTTTGTGTATAGTCAATATTACTGTTTTACAATAGTCAGATCTCCCCCTTTGTTTGGGCCTGTAGCAACAACACTAAAAATATAAATGTAATTGAAAAGCAACAATAATTTGCTAGAACACTCTGGCCGGGTGTAGTACACGAAACAACTTTTAATTCATGCTTTGAAATGGACCTTTTAATAAGATTACACCCGATTATGCAAACTTGATTGACATTCAAACATGAATTTAGAGCTATAATTTAGTTTTAAAACTGCAGTGATTTCCCCATAGGAAGATGTGAGCATCTTCAAAACCCCTGGATATTTGCTTCCTTAAATTTGACATTTTAAAAAAAACACCTGTATGAAAGCTCTGAACAACCTGGCCATGATAATTATTAAAATCATATTAATTGTAATTAATAACCACTCAGCAGCATTAATACTAATCCACAGATAAATTAACTCTGCTAGCCAGCAGCCTTAAATAATCAAATTCAGGTAACAGTTTACCTCAGCCAGACAACAGAAAAGCCTCTCACCCGTAAATCATGGCCCGGAACATACCCGCATCTTATCCCATGAACTCTGTGAAACAAACAGCTTTTGCAGCATCCCTATAAAGTCATCCACTGTGCTCTATATCAGACCAAGGTATAGCAAATTCCAGAGTCTTGCGGCCCTCACAAAAGACACCCTGCCCGCGGTCCCCTCTCTTTTATGATGAGGGAGGTACAGCTCAACCCCGTCTGCTGACTGCAATTGTGGCAGAATGTCATAGGGACAGAGGCAATCTCTCAGGTGAGAGAATGATTTATTATTCTTTTTTAGCTGTACCACCTTTTACAGACAGGAAAAAAAAATAGCTCAGCACCCCTTCTTCCCTGTATCACTTAGATGGCATTCTGTAGAAGACAGCAGTTCTGGAGATGATTTTTCACTACCAGGAAAGTAGATCATAAATCATATTGTAATGGATGGGCTTATTGGATATGTACCACTGCCATCTACTGGATGACATCAGAAATCTTCAACTATGTTATAAGCCCTGTACTGTACTGCTAACAGTTTGAGATTCTTCTTTAGCTCAAATGACATAGGCCATTGCTTCTAGAGGAGGAGGATCTGGATTCTGTAACTCTTGCAAAGTTCCAAATGGCCATGGCATGCAGCATAGTGACATCCATGAAGTCCTTGGTGATCACCGATTTATTACACTATCTATCTACATTTGTATTAATCAGCCACTTATACAATGGCCTGAGGGAGACCAGACAGTGGGGCCATCATTAATCTTTTTGAATGAATGCATGAACAATTGATTCAGTATGAATTCATCTTGAAGCTTGTGTCTCAGTTCCCTAATGATACTTTCCCTATTTCCTTCTATTGTCTCTTAAAGAGGCAGTAATCTATTACTGCAATTATCTTAAGGGTGAGATTTTCAAAAGCATTCAGCACTGGCCTAACTCTGTAATGGAAGCAGAGTTAGGCCAACACTGACAGCTGTTGAAAATTCCATCCTAACTCTATAGAATTCTTTCCTGCTAAGAGGAATTATCCCTGTGTTGATATAATTGAGGAAAAGGGAATAGTTTCCTGCAGGCAAATGGAAAAGTTTTGCCTGAGGAAGAGTGGAAATTTTACTTGTATGAGATTTGATCTTCCTAAATAATTGCATATTGTTTAAGTAGCACTGTGGTTTCATATATTGTCCTGTAACTGAAGATGTTCAGCATAATGGTTCTAGGATGTGTGAACCTCAATCCAAGCCACCATCTTTTTAACTTTGTGGCTGGCTAGTTTCTTTAAGATATAATTTCCTGCATCTTAAAAGCTGTTCAGATGAGTATTGTATGAAGTGAGGAAAACCCCATGTGGAAAAACATAAGTAGTAGTACAACATTATTAGAATTCCATTGATTCTCTTTTTACCCCCTCTCATTTCTTATCTCTCAGCTTATCAGACAAGGTAAAAGTGGTAAGATGAATCCAGCTGGCACATGAAGAAAAAATATGATTGTGGGGAAACACAAGCTTATAGGGCTTGGTTATGAGGTATGTTGCAAGTGCTACTTAAGAGTTAATGCCTGAATTGCAATCCCCATCTTTCAGGGATTTCATTGAAGTTTTGAAAAAAATGTCACCTTGAGTCATTAAAAAAAAAAAAAATCAAGTTAAACTTTTATAGAGAATTTAGTGAGAACAGAAATTGGATGTTGAGATACCAAATTTACTTTTCAAATATATTGGGATATTTCTCAGGAATAGCACTCAAATTATTGATATCTGCAAGAAAATAACTACTAATCTAAGCTATGCATCATAATCTATAGGCATCCTTTTCCCACTGTTATTCATTGGATTTCCACAGTATGCAAAGTTAGTAAGATAACAGGAAGGAAAAGAAAAACAGACGGGTTATCTTGGGGAGTCAGTTTTCTTACTTTTTTACTCAGTTTTTAAGAAATGAAACACTTTCAAATTGAATTAAACATTGTACAGTATCTGATGGTTCCCTTTTCATACTTAAGCAGTGACTGCTGAACAACAGCTCTTTCACAGGCATGCTAGCTATTTTTAATCCTACTGTTCCAAAAAGGGTTGATACTGAAGCTCTTCTGATAAACACTTTAAATGCATATGTAGAATAAAGTAATACACAAAACCTGCTGTCCTTGGACCTTTGTTTAAAAAAATCAGTGTGCTTAAACAAATTAAACCATACACTACAGCGGGCCTTGACAGGATAGACAGTAAAGAGCCTAACTTGCATACTAATAAGGACCTGGGATTTTCTGTTCTAGTTATGTTCTTTAAAAAATATACACCTCCCCCCAGACTTCTTCTCCATAAAGAAATAAAGGAGCATGCTACTGTGTCTGGGCACTACCATGACCTCTAAACATTGTGTTATATTGCATATTCTACAGTATATATTCTACAGTGGTGTCATTCAGAGGGCCAATTTGACTGATCTCTTCATTCCCCCAATACAAGGAATAAATGAGAAAAAAAAATCAAGTGTTCTCCCCAGCTGGGTCTTTTCAGCTGTTTGTCCCCTTCCCCCAAGCAATATTGCTAATGCACTCAGAGCTTCCATCCACTGTCTTCCCATCTGCAATTCTACCCCAGAATTGTTTGCAGTTGTCAGTTATCTCTGGAATTGCAATGAGCCACCTGAAGTATATCAGCTGTGGAAAAGAAACAGAGTCAAGAGGCATAGAGACAGAAGTAGGAAAGCACCAATACTCAGAGGAGCCTGGAAATGGGAAGACTTATTTCATAGCATGACTTTTTTTTTTTTTTTTTTTTTTTTAAGTCTAGATCCCCCCTCCCCACACACATACTTATAAACAGTTTTACTCAAATTAAGGTACTCCCAATTTACACCAGTGAGCAGAATCAGACCCTTAATGTTCAGGTGCAAGGGCAGCAGCAAAGCTAAGGAAGGGCTAGTTAAGAGTAAGTGTTGCCAGGTACTATGATTTTAACCCAGATCTTGTGATATTTGGTGCATTTTTTTAAGCCGCACCTCTTGTAATAATAGTTTTAGGTAAAATTTCATTTTAAAAAGCATGAGTTTAGAAAGCATTTTATAAAGCCTGCATCATCAAGGCAATAAAAAATTGTAAAAATAATGATTTAGGTCAATCCCTTGCTTTTTGTACATTTTGGATCAGTCATACTGCAACTGGGCAAATTATTCCAGGTGTGAATTTGCCAAAATGTTTTAATCTGCCCCCTATTACACTCCTATGCCCTCCCTACTTCTTTCAAATTTCCATTTAGAAACACTCTTTTCAAAACAACTCCCATCACCATCATAGTACTGTCTTTATCCATTCCCAGAGTGACCTCTAGAGTTCAAGTTGTAATTTAATAAACTGATTGTTCACAAGTATTGAAACACAAATACCACCATAGAAACAAAATGGTTTGCTTTTTCTCCTCAAGCTCTGTGTTTTCACTTTGTATTTCAAGGCCCTTGTTGGTTTGCATCTGTCAATCCTTTTTAAAACGTTACTCCATTGTATATTTTTGTGCACCATTTAGCTCCATCATGTCTCTTTGAGAAACCTAAAAGTACCCTCTCTGAGCCAGAATTTGAAACTACTTCAATTAATTGTAATCAGTTGGCTGAAGGAATAGAATATAAAGACAGGAATTAGGCTTATTGTAAATTGAGGACAAAGGTTTTGTTGGCATTCGAATGTGCTGGATAAAGTATGGAACTGAGGACCTCTGCTGACAGATGGACAGAATTATTTCTTCAATAACATTTCTGATCAAAGAGGGGAGCAAACAGGTGATTCTTTTTGTCTGCTTGTTACTATTTCTCTTTATTTAAAGCTCTTACAGGGCCCGTATTAGGACCTATGCCACCATTCTTATGTTTGCCTCTCCTGGAACAGCATTTTGATTTTGAACATGAAATTTTCTTTTTCCTCAGTGATTTGTTTTTTCTTTGAAAAAGGTATGAGATGTAACTTGGGGAGAGGAAGGAAATGACAAATGCAGATAAATAGTTTCTAGAACCAAAAATGCTTTGTAACCATTTTGGATTTCTTTTGCAATGGTAGATGTTTTTGCACTGTATCAGTCACTACTGTACCGCCCTGCTTTACAGTTTCATTTTGTAACATGCCAATCAAACAGAATCTCACAAAGCCACAATAGCTCCATTGCTGCACATCTGAGTTCCTCTTACTTTTCTTCAATTTAATTTCACCTAATTGAACATCTTCTTACCCGACAAGAGAAGTGTCCTCAGGTCCATATCTTGGAGTGATCCTCAATCAAGAGCCTTCCTGTGAACTTAACACTACAACAATCTGCACGTCCAATTTTTAAAATTGCTTTGTATATTGAAAATGACAGGAAAAAGTTGCTGTGTGTGCAGATTGAACAGTATTACAGGATTGTCAACATAAAATAGCACTACATTTTCAAAAGAAGGGCCTCTTTTGTTCACAGGTATGTGCCTAACTAAGCATCCTGCTGCACTTACACACTATTTTCAGTAGTAGGCACTGAAGACTATAAAGCAATTACTAACCTTTTCCACCTGCTGAGGAGAATGGATTTAAACAGGTTAGTGCCCAAACCAGTGAGCTAAAGGAGAGTCTTGAGTGGATCTCTTAATTGCCTCTGTTGACATCATTCCACATTGCATTAAACATGTATTAGGAGAGAGAGCATAATGATAGTCAAATGGTTCAGGCACTCACCTTGGAGATAAGGAACCCCTGTTCAAATCTCTTCTCACCAGGCCAAGGGGGGAAATTGAACCAGGATCTCCCATAACCCATGTGAGTCCCCTGATCATTGGTCTAAAGGTTATAAGAAAAGTCATATGGCACCCCACTGTGTAGCTGTACTGCCATTTTTGCAAAAAGTGGCTTAGGTGCCTGAGTACAGGAGACGATTGCCAGCTTTGAATCTGAAACAAAAGAAAGACATCTCTCTCCAGCTTACATTTAGGCCCCTAAATCTGAGAGGGACCAGGCTTAGGACACAACTTCTTGGCATCATTGGCTAGCTTAGGTGGATCCCTACCTGGGACACTGGCTTTCATGGATCCCATTCTCAGGCACCTCTCTCCCCATGTGTTGCATATGTAGTCCCAGTGCCTACCCCAGGGTTTGTGGATGCCATTCATAGCTAGATGCCTAAAAGTTAGGTGTTGCAACAAATAGTTTTGCAACATCTATGTCCTTTTGTGAATCTGGGTCTTGTTTCCACCACAGGCTCCTGACCTTCAAAAAGTCACTTTATCTGTGTATCCATTTTCCTATCAAAATTCAGGACACTAATTGCTTAGCTATGGTACTTAACTGGATGGTTGTGAGGCTTAACTAGCATTCAAATCCACTTTAAGAGCCTCTGACAAAAGTTGTTATAGAAATGTACAGAATTATGTTCCATTTTCCAACTGTGGCAATATTCTAGCTGTTCAGCAAAGGTATTAGTCAGTTTGCCTAACCCAACAGAAACTATTTTGGGGTTAAAATGAGAGAACAGAATTAAGTGGATGGACATGGGAGCTTGACCATCAATTCAAACAAGTGAAAGCCTGCATGAGACTGTAAACTCTGACTAATAATAGACTGTCTCTGAATTATATGTAATATACCCAGAACACCCTTGGATGCTTAACAAATAGGTACACAGTCAGGTGAATGACTATAGTTATATATTATTGCATGTTGCTTATTGTGATTTATATATTAGCATCATTTTAGTGCTTTGGGACACAATTTTCAAAGTGGGGTGTACATTGGAATCATTTGTAACATCTTGTTTAAGGAATTATAATTTAGTAACATTTACAGACTTGTCATATTTAGATGGACTGATTTCAGATTTTAAAAGTGATTATTAAAATATTACACATTTTCATTTTAAATACTAAATAGAAGAATACACATGTCCTATACAAATTATTTAATGAATTGTACGGAGTAAATTTTATATTTTGTACACTTGTTTTATGCATTATTTTAGTTCTAAGTAAATTTAATATAAGTTATAAAAATTGTTATTTGTTCAAACAAGACATGACTATAGATGAGTATTAGTCTTGAATTGACATATGATATACAAATTTCAAAGAAGTATGGAAGTAAACATTTGAAAGATCTAAGACAAAGTGTCATGTGTTCCTGTATTTCTCCCACTACAGTTATACTGAAGCATTTATATGCAACATGAATATTTTAAAATGTAATAAGTAGATCTAGGATATTCAAAAGCAGTTTAAGAAGAAGTTTCCTGAAATTATCAGTACTATTTGTGAACCTAACTGTCATCCATGGACCAAATCTATGGAGATTATTTTTTTTTAAGTTAGTGTTTTATCAAACTGTAATTGTATATTGAACATTCCTGAAAGCATGAAGCCACTGAATTCACACATTTGTCAGGAAACCCTACCCAGAAGGAGTAAAGTTCCAGTTTTCATTGACTTCAGTGAGAGACAGGCAATAAGCGAAGATGTCATAACTATAAAGGGAAGGGGGTAACAGCTGTCCTGTGTACAGTACTATAAAATCCCTCCCGGACAGAGACTCCAAAATCCTTTTCCCTGTAAAGGGTTAAGAAGCTCAGGTAACCTGGCTGGCATCTGACCCAAAGGACCAATAAGGGGACAAGATACTTTCAAATCTTGGGGGTGGGGGGGGAGGAGGAAGGCTTTTGTTTGTGCTCTTTGTTTGGGAGTTGGTTTGCTCTTGGGACTGAGAGGGACCAGACATCAATCCAGGTTCTCCCCATCTTTCTAAACAAGTCTCTCCTATTTCAAACTTGTAAGTAAATAGCCAGGCAAGGCGTCTTAGTTTTACTTTGTTTTCTCAACTTGTAAATGTACCTTTTACTAGAGTGTTTATCTTTGTTTGCTGTACTTTGAACCTAAGACTAGAGGGGAGTCCTCTGAGCTCTTTAAGTTTGATTACCCTGTAAAGTTATTTTCCATACTGATTTTACAGAGATGATTTTTACCTTTTTCTTTAATTAAAAGCCTTCTTTTTAAGAACCTGATTGATTTTTCCTTGTTTTTAGATCCAAGGGGGTTGGATCTGTATTCACCAGGAGTTGGTGGGAGGAAGGAGGGGAATGGTTAATTTCTCCTTGTTTTAAGATCCAAGGGGTTTGGATCTATATTCACCAGGGAATTGGTGAAAGGTTTCTCAAGGCTTCCCAGGGAAGGGAATTAGCTTGAGATGGTGGCAGCGGACCAGAGCTAAGCTGGTAGTTAAGCTTAGAAGTTTTCATGCAGGCCCCCACATTTTGTACCCTAAAGTTCAAAGTGGGGATGCAGCCTTGACAAAGACAACGCAGTTTGCACAGAAACGATCACCCTTTACCAGGATTCTCAAGTAAACATTAAGGGGGCTTTGGAAGTCAGTCATTGATCTCTGGACACAAGGTCTTGAAGATATCACGAGCATAGAGCTCACTGCAATTTTAAGCATCAAGACAACCGCAGCCAAAGCACTGTCAAGCTTGTCGATGAGAACTGAGTTTACACTATGCATGACAAAGGGACTCATTAATTTAAGTTTTATGTCTTTCCATAATAATCCAACATCTATATCAGAAGTAATAGCCTCTGCTTCAGTTAAAAACTCTTTTGGGCAAGGATTATCTTTCCTTTTGCGAGGTCAGTGCCTGATATGGTGGGGTCCTGATTTGGGCTTCTAATCGCTATTTCAATACTACTCACAGTCAGCCATTCTGACAGAGGAGTCAAGAAATAGCATTAATTTTAACTGCTAAACTGATCTATAGCCACATACTGATTTCTTAAGAGAATTCAGTAGGTCTTTGAGAATAAAGGTTTGATCATTTTTGTCCTTGACTTTTTGAGGTTTTTCCTTCTGTAATAAAGGTATCACTGAAGATCTAAGAAGTTATACTGATTCATATGAATTTAGTAGGGAAGTGACCATGAAAAATGAGACACTATAATTCATTTATTGGATTAAATATTTTTCCCTGCATGAGTTCTTAAAGGGTAAACAAGAAAAATCTAGTATTTTGTTAACTTATAAGGTATATTTGAGTAATACTGAACTGAAACAGTAGCCCAGTCATCCCATTTCTTCATGAGAGGCCAGGACATCAATGCTAGTATGACAGACTGACAATATCTGGGGCAAATCTTATGGAATTAAGATAAATCTTACTGAATTAGGGTTAATATCTTTGGAGATCCATTGTATTAAGCACACAGTCATTTATATGTTATTATAGCTTTATATGTACCTTCTGTGGTAAGAGCAGAATGCCAATGTACTTCCTCCATTACCAACCCTTTGAGACCAACCTCTGGAAAGGTACACATATACTAGTTTAAGCTGGAATTTCCAGGGATCAACAGACAAAGCAAGGATTTTTGGATATATAATGTTTTAAACCGAGTCAGGGCCTTCTTCCTGAGCAGCAGATGGATAGTATTCCTGTTCACAGCCAGACCCAATTCTTTGTGTAGGGTTCAAAGGACTGGGCTTAGTGAGGCCCAATAAGACCATGGGCTTGTTCTGAGCTGAACTTGTAACCACAAGGGTAGTGATTTGGAGGACTGCTCCTGCCAGAATCCATGTCAGTGTTGGAGTGAACCCTTGTAGGCTTATTAGCATGCTAGTAGGTTCTTTTAAAATATGTTTTTTTTCTGTAGTGCTTTTTATTACCCTTACGAATATAATAGGTTTGCATAGAAAGAACAGCATGGTACTTATAACTATTGTCAATCACTCTGTTACCAGTCTCTGAAGAGAAAGTAAGCGGGTGTGTTTGGGTAGCCTGTCTCTGCTGGGAAAACACACTGAAGGCAGAGAAGTGTGAAACCTGTAAATACACTGCTCAGAAGGGAGTGAGATGCGGGTCTCCATCACAGAGGTAATAACAGGGGTGCTGTAGGCCAGAGATTTACCCTGGCTGAATCACTGAGGGAAAATACAGGCTCAGTTGCCCAGAACTGTGACAGCTAGTATCACAGTATTTCATGCCTCTCCCTATTAAATCCTTTGGAGGGGCAGGCAGTTAATATGTTACTGTGGCAACAGCTATATGCTGGAGGACTACAGCAGGTGTGAGTGGGATTTAATACTTGGGGAGTCTTCCCCCTCCACCAGAGTGTAGTTTAGGGAACTAGGGAAATTTACTTAGTTTTGTTTCTCTGAAAATAAAGTACTACAGACACAAGGCCACTTTAGTATTCATCCCACATTACCCAAAATGGAGATTGAACTCGTCAACTTCCAGTCTATGTATGCTGCAGTAGTGGTGGTAATACTGTCCCTCACTGAACTATATTATGGAGGTGCAGGAAGTGAATATTGGTGCTGCTGTCCTTCTCAAAAGAGGTGCATAGCTGTATATGCAAGAAGATGACAAGGGTATGCCAGCCATGTGCCCTTGAATCATAGCAGACCATGGTCAACAGGACTACTATACCACTAGTATCTGTGGAAACAGTCACACTGTTCTATGAGCACTGCTTAGATCTTGGCTGGGAGTTTCAAAGGAGACCAAGGGAGTTAGGTGCCCATTTCCCAGTGAATTGTAATGGGAGTTAAGCATGCATCTCTAGTTCCCAGCCTGACCCCCTAGCAAACTTGTTCAGATTTTTTAAGTGTTTTAAAATAGAAGCATCTCTAATGCAAAGTTCTCACAGTCCACGTAAATATGAAAAGGCTATTACATATAGGGGGGAAGGGATAGCTCAGTGGTTTGAGTATTGGTCTGCTAAACCCAGGGTTGTGAGTTCAGTCCTTGAGGGGGCTACCTAGAGATCTGGGGCAAAATCAGTAGTTGGTCCTGCTAGTGATGACCTTTCAAGGTCCCTTCCAGTTCTAGGAGATAGGATATCTTTATTTATTTATATATGCTTGTATAAAGTTCAACATTCATTCATATATTTTTAATATATGAATTGGGAGAAGAAAATAAAGAAAAGGCAAATTACTTTGCTAGTAATGTATACAGACAAAGGTTAGTTCTGTCCATTATTTAATTAGTTTGTCTAGCCTAAATCTCTTAATGAGCCAAATTCTGCATTCAGTTCCACAGTAACTGTGAGTTTACATCAGTGTAAGGCAGTGGGGTTACTCTGTTTGCTGTACAATTTAAGAGCAGAATCAGTCCCTGTGTTAGAAGAATTGCAAGTGGAGTTGGAGGGAAAAGAGTAAATATTTTGATCTCATTTTCAGTGAAAGATAGCGGTAAGCCAAGTTTAATGTTCATTTTAGTTGCAAAGCCTGTAGCTTGTTTAAGTGAACAGGAATTGTTACTAGTTGTTTATGTAGTACAGTGAAAGCAAAAGAAAGAGAATGGCATGTTAATAAGCAAGAGGGCTTCGAGCAGTAAAGAGCTATGAACTCAAGTCTGTCCCTGCCTTTTCTATAAAATGGTATTGTGTACATACAATTATTCACCATGTGACTGAGTTGGTGTCATCTGCATCAACCTGTGTCACATCTGGTAATTAGTTGTTTTACATGTGTCCATCTGACCGCAGTCCCATACACAACATAGGCTATGAAGAGAACTCCTTGGCCTATACCGTTTGACAGAGATAAATCAGGGTAAGTCTCCAGACACCCTCCTTTCTTGGTCCTTACAGATGGCTGGTGATGCAGCAGAAACCTGGACAAAGCTGAAGGGGCAATTAGGACTATTCTCTCTTAGGGGAAAATTAGAGTTCCTTCATCACATTACAATCTTGGGATGAAATCTGGCCCCCCCCTGAAATTGATCGCAAAACTCCTATGACTTCAGTGAGGATAGGATTTCACTTCAGTGTACAATTGGTGTGATGAACTAGCCACATGTGAGAGCCATTTACTGTTCCACACAACTTACATTTATCACAAAATGTGCTCCAAAACCTTAACCCTGGCCCATTTCCCCCCCACTCTTGTGAATACATTCCTTTACCAGTTTATTTCCTGCCCCCTCCCAAGCACTAATAGTTGTGTATATTTTGTGTAGTGGTTGATTGTGTTGGGAGAGGATAGTCTGGTGAAGAGTTATGAAAATTTGTAGTTAAGGGATTGATGGAAATTTGGCACTCCTAGTGGGCGGAGTTAAGGTTATACACCATCGAAGTTGTGATAATAGTTTGCTGTGTTTGTGTGGGTGCAAGAGTAGAAAGTATATGCTGTTAGTTGGCTTAGTTTTCCTATTTGTGTGTGTGATGCATGTTACACAACCCAAACTGCTTCACCACAAAATTGTGTGTATTGATAAACCATTGCACCATGATTTGGTTGTGTTCCAGCCTTGGTATCTTTTTATTGTTGTTGCTCAACTTCCAGTGTTGACATACTCAAAGCTGCAACATTGCAATTGTGATGCCACACTATGTAGATATCTTAAAAAAAAAAAAAAAAAAAAAAAAAAACACAAAACCCAGTTTCCCCATTACCTAATTATCCCCATTAGATCAGACTTAATCCTGTCTGACGACTCCTCTGAGGAAGTCACTTGACATCTGATTCTGGTGCTCTCTACATGAAACTAGGATAATACCCACTTCATGTAGGTGTGGTGAGGCTCAATGTTTGTAAAGCATTTTGAAGAGAAGCACTGAGTGCTCGATAATAAGGCGGCATGGAGAAGAGTTTTAAAAAAAAAATCTTACCAACTAGTGGGTAATAGGCAGGTGGATTTCTGCCTGAGAAGCAGATAATGTTAATGCACTTGCAGGTATTTTAGTACAAGCATCTCTCCAGTATTTATAGCTGGCACGCTATATTGTAATAATTCTTGTTAGCTACTTAAAATGGAGCACAGCTGATATTTCTTTCTGGCTCTTTTTACCACATTTGCAAAGTGTTGGCAACAAGCGTAAAAATCATTTCCTTCATTTGCATAATCTATATAAACCAGCTGCAGTTATTTACAAACTCTTACTGAATAAAACTCCACTTCTTATGTTTGCTAATTATTTGGTAGAATGAACATGATCTGACAGTCATTTTGTGAATGTCTTTAAACTACTACAGGCAGATTGGCAAAGGAAATATTTGCAAAGGGAAGCCTTCTCCCAGCCCCTGGCAATCTTAGGTATTTATATGCTTCCCCCCCACACACACACACACACATCACTGTAGTATCTGAGCACTTCAGTCTTTATTAGCTTAGCATATTTCTCATCACAACATTCTGGAAGGTAGGAACCACTATTCTCCCCATTTTACAGATGGGGAATTGCGGTGGAGTGCAATTAAATGACTTGCCATGGTCCGACAAAGTAGGGACTTGAACCCAGGTCTCAAAACACCATTACCTTTTCCTTCCTCCCCTATTCCTTCTGAGTATTTTTTTTTAAGACCAAAAAAGAGGGTTTGTCTTAGATCACTTTGTAAACTCTTGTGGCAGGGACATCTACTTCAGACTTTAGGGCCACGAGGGATAACTAGGATAATCTACTCTGCCCCCTTGCATAACGTAGGTCATAGAATTTCACCCAATAGTTCCTGCATTAATCCCAATAATTTATGGCTGAAGTAGAGCCTATTTTCAACATACTGAATTGTGTTGGGCTGAGAACAAATCTCAGAGGGAGTGAAAAAAAAGTTTCTCCCACTCACTGATGCCATATTAAATTGTTTTGAGAGCTATCAGTTAACCAGCTTTCAATCCTTGCAGGATGTGACATTTTTTAGAATCATAGAATATCAGGGTTGGAAGGGACCTCAGGAGGTCATCTAGTCCAACCCCCTGCTCAAAGCAGGACCAATTCCCAACTAAATCATCCCAGCCAGAGCTTTGTCAAGCCAGGCCTTAAAAACCTCTAAGGAAGGAGATTCCACCACCTCCCTAGGTCATGCATTCCAGTGCTTCTCCACCCTCTTAGTGAAATAGTGTTTCCTAATATCCCCCACTGCAACTTGAGACCATTGCTCTTTGTTCTGTCATTTGCCACCACTGAGAACAGTCTAGGTCCATCCCCTTTGGAACTCCCTTTCAGGTAGTTGAAAGCAGCTTTCAAATCCCCCCTCATTCTTCTCTTCTGGAGACTAAACGATCCCAGTTCCCTCAGCTTCTCCTCATAAATCATGTGCTCCAGACCCCTAATCATTTTTGTTGCCCTCCGCTGGACTCTTTCCAATTTTTCCACATCTTTCTTATAGTGTGGGGCCCAAAACTGGACACAGTACTCCAGATGAGGCCTCACCAATGTCGAATAAAGGGGAACGATCACGCTCCTCGATCTGCTGGCAATGCCCCTACTTATACAGCCCAAAATGCTGTTAGCCTTCTTGGCAACAAGAGCACACTGACTCATATCCAGCTTCTCATCCACTGTGACCCTTAGGTCCTTTTCTGCAGAACTGCTACCGAGCCATTCGGTCCCTAGTCTGTAGCAGTGCATGGGATTCTTCCGTCCTAAGTGCAGGACTCTGCACTTGTCCTTGTTGAACCTCATCAGGTTTTTTTTGGTCCAATACTCTAATTTGTCTTGGTCCCTCTGTATCCAATCCCTACCCTCCAGTGTATCTACCACGCCTCCCAGTTTAGTGTCATCTGCAAACTTGCTGAGAGTGCAGTCCACACCATCCTCCAGATCATTAATAAAGATATTAAACAAAACCGGCCCCAGGACCGACCCTTGGGGCACTCCGCTTGAAACCGGCTGCCAACTAGACATGGAGCCATTGATCACAACCCGTTGAGCCTGATGATCTTGCCAGCTTTCTATCCACATTACAGTCCTTTCATTCAGCCCATACTTCTTTAACTTGGTGGCAAGAATACTGTGGGAGACCATATCAAAAGCTTTGCTAAAGTCAAGGAATAACACATCCACTGCTTTCCCTTCATCCACAGACTAAGTTATCTCGTTATAGAAGGCAATTGGGGAAGTCATGCCTGACTAACCTTTGGTGAATCCATGCTGACTGTTCCTGATCACTTTCCTCTCCTCTACATGCTTCAGAATTGATTCCTTGAGGACCTGCTCCATGATTTTTCCAGGGACTGAGGTGAGGCTGACTGGTGTAGTTCCCCAGATCATCTTTCTTCCCTTTTTTAAAGATGAGCACTACATTAGTCTTTTTCCAGTCTTTCGGGACCTCCCCCGATCGCCATGAGTTTTCAAAGATGATGGCCAATGGCTCTGCAATCACATCCACCATCTCCTTTAGCACCCTCGGATGCAGCGCATCCGGCTCCATGGATTTGTGCTCATCCAGTTTTTCTAAATAGTCCCGAACCACTTCTTTCTCCATGGAGGGCTAGTCACCTCCTCCCCATACTGTGCTGCCCAGTCCAGCAGTCTGGGAGCTGACCTTGTTCGTGAAGACAGAGGCAAAAAAAAGCATTGAGTACATTAGCTTTTTCCACATCCTCTGTCACTAGGTTGCCTCCCTCATTCAGGAAGGGCCCACGCTTTCCTTGACTTTCTTCTTGTTGCTAACATACCTGAAGAAACCCTTCTTGTTACTCTTAACATCTCTTGCTAGCTGCAACTCCAAGTGCGATTTGGCCTTCCTGATTTCACTCTTGCATGCCTGAGCAATATTTTTATACTCCTCCCTGGTCATTTGTCCAATCTTCCACTTCTTGTAAGCTTCCTTTTTGCGTTTAAGGTCAGCAAGGATTTCACTGTTAAGCCAAGCTGGTTGCCTGCGATATTTACTATTCTTTCTACACATCAGGATGGTTTGTTCCTGCAACCGCAATAAGAATTCTTTAAAATACAGCCCACTTTCCTGGACCCCTTCACCCTTCATGTTATTCTTATAGATTCATAGACTCTAAGGTCAGAAGGGACCATTATGATCATCTAGTCTGACCTCCCGCATGATGCAAGCCACAAAAGCTGACCCACCCACTCCCGGAAGAATTCTCTCCCTTTGACTCAGTTGTTGAAGTCCCTAAATCATGATTTAAAGACTTCAAATCACTGAGAATCTTCCAGCAAGCGACCCCTGCCCCATGCTGCGGAGGAAGGCGAAAAACCTCCAGGGCCTCTGCCAATCTACCCTGGAGGAAAATTCCTTCCTGACCCCAAATATGGCGATCAGCTGAACCCTGAGCATGCGGGCAAGATTCTCTAGCCAGACCCTCTGGAAAAAGTTCTCTGTAGTAACTTTCAATATCCCATCATTGACCATTGTTGCTAATTATCAGCTATGGCACATTATTGACCTATTGACTAAAATCACTTTATCCCATCAAACCATCCCCTCCATAAACTTATCAAGCTTAATCTTAAAGCCAGAGAGGTCTTTCGCCCCCACTGTTTCCCTCGGAAGGCTGTTCCAAAACTTCACCTCTGATGGTTAGAAACCTTCGTCTAATTTCAAGCCTAAACTTCCCGACAGCCAGTTTATATCCATTCGTTCTCGTGTCCACATTAGTACTGAGCTGAAATAATTCCTCTCCTTCCCTGGTATTTATCCCTCTGATATATTTAAAGAGCAATCATATCCCCCCTCAGCCTTCTTTTGGTTAAGGTAAACAAACCGAGCTCCTCGAGTCTCCTTTCATACGACAGATTTTCCATTCCTCGGATCATCCTAGTGGCCCTTCTCTGTACCCGTTCCAGTTTGATTTCATCCTTTTTAAACATGGGAGACCAGAACTGCACACAGTACTCCAAATGAGGTCTCACCAGTGCCTTGTATAACGGAACCAGTACCTCCTTATTCCTACTAGAAATACCTTGCCTAATGCATCCCAAGACCGCATTAGCTTTTTTCATGGCCACGTCACATTGCCGACTCATAGTCATCCTGTGATCAACCAGGACTCCGAGGTCCTTCTCCTCTTCAGTTACTTCCAATGGATGCGTCCCCAGCTTATAACTAAAATTCTTGTTATTTATCCCTAAACGCATAACCTTACACTTCTCACTATTAAATTTCATCCTATTACTATTACTCCAGTTTACAAGGTCATCCAAATCTCCCTGCAAAATATCCCGATCCTTCTCCGAATTGGCAATACCTCCCAACTTTGTGTTATCTGCAAACTTTATCAGCCCACTCCTACATTTGGTTCCGAGGTCAGTAATGACTAGATTAAATAAAATCGGACCCAAAACTGAACCTTGAGGAACTCCACTGGTAACCTCTCTCCAACCTGACAGTTCACCTTTTAGTATGACCCGCTGCAGTCTCCCCTTTAACCAGTTCTTTATCCACCTCTGGATTTTCATATCGATCCCCATCTTTTCCAATTTAACCAATAATTCCTCATGCGGTACCGTATCACACGCTTTACTGAAATCTAGGTATATTAGATCCACCGCATTTTCTTTATCTAAATAATCTGTTACTTTCTAAAAGAAGGAGATCAGGTTGGTTTGGCACGATCTACCTTTCGTAAAACAGTGTTGTAATTTGTCCCAATTGGCATAGTCTTCAAGGTCCTTAACTACTTTCTCCTTCAAATTTTTTTCCAAGACCTTGCATATTACAGATGTTAAACTAACAGGCCTATAGTTACCTAGGTCACTTTTTTTCCCCTTCTTGAAAATAGGAACCACATTAGCTATTCTCCAGTCAAAAGGTACCACCCCCGAGTTTACAGATTCATTAAAAATGATTGCTAACAGGCTTGCAATTTCTCGCGCCAGTTCCTTTAATATTCTCGGATGAAGATCATCCGGTCCGCCCGATTTAGTCCCGTTAAGCTGTTCGAGTTTGGCTTCTACCTCGGATACGGTAATGTCAATCCCCACTCCTTTATTCCCATCCGTCTCGCTTCTACTATTCCTCAGCCTTTCATTAGCCTTATTAAATACCGATGCAAAATATTCATTTAGATATTGTGCCATGCCTAGATTATCCTTAATCTCCACTCCATCTACAGTCTTAAGCGGTCCCACTTCTTCTTTCTTTGTGTTCTTCCTATTTATATGGCTATAAAAGCTCTTGCTATTGGTTTTAATTCCCCTTGCAAGGTCCAACTCTACACGGCTTTTGGCTTTTCTCACTCCATCTCCACATGCTCTGACCTCAATGAGGTAGGTTTCTTTGCTGATCCCTCCCATCTTCCACTCCCTGTATGCTTTCTGTTTTTTCTTAATGACCCCTCTGAGACGCTTGCTCATCCAGCTCGGTCTAAATCTCCTGCCTGCGAACTGTTTTCCCTTTCTCGGGATACAGGCCTCTGACAGCTCCTGCAACTTCAACTTGAAATAATCCCAGGCCCCTTCCGCCTTTTAGATCCCTAAATATGTTAGTCCAATCCACTTCCCTAACTAGTCCCCTTAATTTATTAAAGTTAGCCCTTTTGAAATTGTAAACCTTAGTCTCCAATTTAATTCTGTTAATCTTTCCATTTAGTTTAAACTGAATTAGCTCATGATCACTCGAGCCAAGGTTGTCCCCTACAACCATTTCCTCAACGAGGTCCTCACTACTCACCAAAACCAAATCTAAAATGGCATCCCCCCTCGTCGGTTCAGCAACTACTTGATGAAGGAATTCATCAGCTATCACGTCTAGGAAAATCTGAGCCCTATTATTGTTACTAGCATTTGTTCCCCAATCTATATCTGGGAAGTTAAAGTCTCCCATGATTACACAGTTCCTATTAGTATTTACTTTCCTAAAAACCTTAAAGAGTTCTATGTCCATATCCAGGCTAGATCCCGGCGGTCTATAGCACACCCCAAGCACTATCCCAGGGGAGGCTCTAGTTGTTCTTTTACCCAATGTGAGTATTGCCCAGACAGACTCAGTCTTATCCATTCCATCACTTATTATTTCTTTACAGTTTACCTCATTATTGACATACAATGCTACTCCCCCACCTTTACCTTTGATCCAGTCTTTCCTAAGCAGCACATACCTTTCCATACCTGTACTCCAGTCATGACTACCGTTCCACCATGTTTCAGTTATTCCTAGGATATCTGGTTTCATTTCTCGGACCAGGAGCTCTAATTCCTCCATTTTGTTACCTAGGCTCCTTGCATTGGTGTATAAACATCTTAATTTATGCCTTTTGGCCTCTCTCACATTTGTTATCCCATTTGGTATGGACACCATACTGCTAGTATGACCTATCAGTCTAGTATTCAACCCCCCCCCCTCCTTATGTCCAATCTCATCCCCCCAGCTATATCTGTTCTTATCTCATTGTCCTCCCTCTCAATGTTATAATCTGGTGTGGAGATTAACTGGACATCTCCCAACCGTCTCCCCCAAATTCCTAGTTTAAAGCTCTTTTGATGAGATGAGCCAGGCTTCCTCCCAGAAGTCTATTTCCTTCCCTACTCAGGTGAAGTCCGTCAGAACAGTTTTCTGTCCCCGAAAGCCTCCCAGTGGCCATACATCCCAAAGCCCTCTTTATAGCACCACTCCCTTAGCCAACTATTTATCATCACAATCCTGTCACCCCTTTGCTGCCCTTCTCTAGGAACAGGCAGAATCCCACTGAAGATGATCTGAGCCTCGATTTCCTTAAGCGTCTTCCCCAGCCTGGCATAATCTCCCTTGATTCTCTCTAGCGAGAACCTAGCCGTGTCATTCGTTCCTACGTGAAGGATGATCAAGGGGATCCTGCCCATCTGTTCCCTGAGGGAGTCAAAGTCTGCTTTTCTGAAGTCCAGGGTCTGTATTCTGCTGCTCTCCTTTCTTCCTTGTGTCAGGATCCTGAACTCGACCATCTCATGGTCACTGCCTCCCAGGCTCCCATGAGAACCACTTGTGCTTCCCCTACTAATTTTTCCCTGTTTGTGAGCAGCAGGTCAAGAAAAGCTCTGCCCCTAGTTGGTTCCTCCAGCACTTGCACCAGGAAATTGTCCCCTACACTTTCCAAAAACTTCCTGGATTGTCTGTGCACTGCTGTATTGCTCTCTCAGCAGATATCAGCGTGATTAAAGTCTCCCATGAGAACCAGGGCCTGCGATCTAGCAACTTCTGTTAGTTGCCGGAAGAAAGCCTCATCCACCTCATCCCTCTGGTCTGGTGGTCTATAGCAGACTCCTACCACGACATCACCCTTGTTGCTCACACTTCTCTACTTTATCCAGAGACTCTCAGGTTTTTCTGCAGTTTCATACCGGAGCTTTGAGCAGTCATACTCCTCTCTTACATACAACACAACTCCCCCACCTTTTCTGCCCTGCCTGACCTTCCTGAACAGTTTATATCCATCCATGACAGTACTCCAGTCATGTGAGTTATCCCACCAAGTTTCTGTTATTCCAATCGCATCATAGTTCCCTGACTGTGCCAGGACTTCCAGTTCTCCCTGCTTGTTTCCCAAGTTCTCCCTGCTTGTTTAAATAAAGTGTCATACAGTACTAACTCAATCTAACAAAAATCAAAGTATTAAATCTGTTACATTTGTCAGCCAAACTTGTAATCTCATCAAAAGCTGTGCTAGCTTAAGAACACCTGTTCTTCCATATGACCACGTTCATTGGAATTAACTAAATTTCCATCTTTAGTTAAGAGTTTTGTAATAGCCATTGCATTATTTTGGCTAGGGTTATTCTGCTTACCTTTTACAATATTGGCATAATATTAAATTTCTTCCATTTCCTCTAGAACTTCTCCAGCCTTACAAGTGTGACATACACTGACTGTCTTCTCTTCCTGCTGACCCTCCAACCTTACCCCTCTAGTGGGTAGAGCCTAAAAATTAAAGTTTGAGCATGCAGGCAAGAGCTTATGCTTTTAGAGCCATAAACCCCAGGCTGTCCTTGCTGATAACCCCAAAAGGAGCACAGTTACGTTTAAAAAAAAAAAAAAGTTTTGTATAACGGTCTAAAGATCTCAACCAATGCTTGAGGGCTAATTACCTGGAAGCTGTTCATTTAAATGGGTTTGAATAGCACCTAGTAGAATGGAGCCCGAGTCTTGATTAGAGACTCTGGGTTCTACTGCCATATAAAAACAACAACAACAACAACCACCACCACCCTGTACAGTGTAGAGAGTACTTAGGAAAACTATAACTTGACAGAAGGCTGCCTACTTTCAGCAGCATTGGGGTATGGCATATTGGAAATTTTACTACATCTTGAGGTAACTTTTTAAAAATAAAAATTGTAATGGATTAAGATGCAAGTAATCCGTTTATTATCCCTTGTATTTATTTGATAGTTTATATTAACATACAATATTATGTTGCCTCCAAATTTTCAGTTGAGTGGCAGAGATTTGTGTACTAAAAATATAGAATAAATTTGCACTCTTCACTATATACTACACAGCAATTATAGGTAAATTAAATGTCATGAACAGCATGGTGGGGGGCAAAGTCGCACCAATATTCTGAGTTTACTTTAGTTAAAGTAGATAAAGTATGAATGGGAGCTCAGTCTTGGAGGTCCTGATGGGTTTTATGTCATGTGTTGACAGGATACACAGTGGGGAAAAAAGTGGGACCTAGAAAAGAAATGTATTTTAATAGAGGTCATGTCCACAAGGAAGCCCATAGCCAGCCAAACAAGAGTTAGTGTAAGAAAATATGTATGTGACCGCTTCTTGGCATTCCCACCCTATTCTGATAAATGCCAGTGTGTATACAGAGTCTGAACTGATGTAAGAGAAGCTTTATAAAGAGGATGGGCTGTCCTGGAAAGTTTTTGAAACCTGATTTTCTGCAAAATTATTATTCTGCCTTTCCTCCCATATGAGAGAGGGACCCATGAGCAGGGGTGGGAAGTTGTGTTCTTTTTCCCTATTGTAAAGGAGCGGGAGATAGTGTGTGGCAGGGAGGAGGGAAAGATCTTCTTAGAGGAGATGAGGATGGGAGATTCCCAGCTCATTCACCTGTCAGGTGTTTTTTGCTGTTTCATCTTCTGTGGCTCTTGTTCTTTCCACAAGAAACTTCTCAGTTAGGCATGAGTTCCTGCTACTCTCCTTTTAGAATCCATCTCCTGGTGATAGAGTCCCTACAGCACTAGCCAAAGACAAGGGAGAGTTCTAGTTTCCTAAGCCAAGGAAAAGAAGGAACTCTCCCTCTACTGTAAGCAGTGAAGGAGTAGTGTCCCCCTGAAAATTCCCTTACTTTTACCTCTAAGCACAACACCAAATAAAGTTTTGTATTGGCCTTTCTACGTGTGATAGCTTAGTCCTGCTAGAGGTTATGGCTTTCAGCTGGGGAGAATAGAGCCTAGAATTAGAAGAACATAAGGCCAGAACTCTATTACTAAAATTCTCAACAAGCATCTTAAAAATATGGCTGGATTACATTTGAAAAGTTAAGTATTAATCCAAGGAACCAAAAGATGCCTGTGAAATAATAAAGCTGCTCTGTGGGTTTTGCATTAAAATTCACTTAAACCCTGGTATGAATTAATATTTTAAATCTATATAATTAGTGCTCAGTGGATTAAGGAGAGACAGTAGAATCAAGGATGAATGTTTATTACTGTATGATTGAAGGGAAACCAAGAATTACTAAACAACTAGTTCAACTGTTTTGTTATTCCATTAGTTTGTAATATTATACTACACTCATCTCTGGCTTCTTTGTAAGTGCCAGCCTACTCTATTTTATCAGTTAATATAAACATCTATTTCCCATTGATTGTTCCCAGAAAATAAATTAAGATTTTTCTTGGATGCAACTCTAATAAAATATGCTGTAAGTGTAAAAGGCAATTCATCACTTTGATTTCAAATAGTACTGTGATTAAATAAAATATTGCACAATACATGAAGAGGCAGGAAATTCCAGGCAACACCTATATTGCTGCTTGCAATTCTTTGATTGGCAACTGACAAAAAAAAAAAAAAAAGCAACCTTGAATGTGTAATCATTACAAGTCCTGCTTAATAAGCATAAACTGCCCCATCCTGTCATATTACAGTGATATAAAAATAGAGAACTAATAACTGTCTTCATTTTGGGCTTCTGGCTAGTTCTTCCTTGATTGGGGGCTGCCTTCCCTGGCCTGCTCCTCACCAAGCCTCCTTACCTTCCTGTCCACCTATTATCATTGACACAGCCACATTCTCACTGGGACATGAAAGGAATTCATCAATTCCTTGCTTTTTCACTGAATAAGCCACGCTAGTTTGTCCCTAGAAACAGTTTTGTTCTCAGAAAGCTTCCAGAAGATGCAGGAGGAGAAAACCACCCACCTACCCGACAAGTTGATCAACTAGTGGAATATCTGACTTTTCACCAGAAAAGTTGGCTACATTAAGGGTTAAAAAGAGCCCTTGAAGACAAATGCCTTCCCATTCAGCACCAAGTATTCTTCCTATATTCCAAATAAGGAATTTATTTCTCAGCATCAGAAACTGTCATGTGCTGTAGCAGAGCCCATAACCACAAAAGTCGCTATCAAAATAGTTTCTGTGGGGGATGATATTTTCTCATCATGCTGTGACAAGCACAACTAATAAAGCTTCTAGAACTATCTTATGGAAGTTAAAATGTAGCAATAAAGCAATTTCATGTCATGTCAACTTTTTCTGTTATTACACCATTAAAGTAATCTTTCTTATTTCCACAAAATTGGGGGTGGGGGTGCACAATAATGTCATCCCGGTGATCTCTACAGCACCTATTGTGATAGTCATGGAGCTGCTATGTAATAACATAAGAATATTGCAAAGTAATGTTATAAAGCACTGTATGTTACCTGGTCAGTGAAGTAAAGTTATCATATATTGGTTATTTCTGTAGGAATGCATTGATCTGGCTTAATAATAGGCTGTGGGGAAGAATAAACAGGGAAACATGACAATAATTGTAGATAAACAATTTCCTAGCAAACATTGGCATGGAGACAGTTACAGGACAATGGCCGTACTTCCAGGCCCAGGCCAAAGTGGCACGGCTGTTTGATCTGTTAATTCCCAGCACTGACAAGAGGGCTACAGGTAGTTAAAAGTCTTGCTCAGGAGGGGAAGAGTGGTGGAAGTGGTCAATTGCCAGGCACTGTCCAGAGGGACAAGCTGATAGAGACAGGCTCTGCAGAAGTAGTCTAAAGGAGCTGGGCCTTTCCAGATCCAGGGAACAGTAAGCCTTAGGGAAAAGCAGGCATTCATATAGAGCAGTTCATTGTTTTAAGATCTGCTTTCTCTTAAATGCTTTTGTTCTATAAATAATACTTCACTTTAAGTATGCAGTCTGGTCACTGGATACCACTGTCATTGTTCCCAGAGTGAACAGAACTTCAGATGTTGAAGACAGGTCTGCAGAGGTAATTAGTTGACCACAAGGAAGTATAGTCCAAGGGCCAATCTAAGAGTGTGGGACTGGAAATCACATGATTCCGCCACAAGAGAGGTGATAGTAGGGGTATCCTCTAAGGAACCAAGATAGGTCAGAGGTGCTGCTATCCCCATAACTGACACTTGTCACTAAATATCTGAGAACTAAATATGGCAACAAGCTATTGAAATGCCCCAACCCATACCGTTTACTCTGTGGATGAATTGTCAATTTCCTAAATCACTCAGATTTAAAATTTGATTTACTTCCCTACATGAGTAAATTATACACAAAAAATATTTACAAACACGTTCGTTTCAACTACTACGGGTCAAGCAAAGTACACCAACCTTTTTATCCACCTTACTCAGCTTCTGTTTAATGGGAAATTAGAAAAAGATTGAAATTAAGGAGCACAATTTAGTTCCAGGTTTTTCAGTCCCCATTGGCATTTAAATGTGTAAGTTTCCCCTCCCTGCTTTCAGATTCTGTACTCACTCAAATACCTTTAAAAATAATCTTAATGCAGCAAGTGCCCTCTGTCAATTTCACTGGGGGTGGGGGGGAAGCTTTAAAACCCTGAGAAAATAGTCAGGGGTACATCTGTTTGCATATGAAGAGAGATGAGCTCAGGTGCTTATACTTGTGAAGCTTATAGTTAGAGTATCTGTCATGGGTATGCACTTCACCACTGTGGTGCCTCTTGCTGGCTGTCTTGTCAATTAGCTCTGCATGTTAATGCACCTTCTTTGGGTGGTGCCTCATCACCATCACTCCTGCTCTAGGACTCACATCTCTTCAAGGACCAGTGCCCTCTTCAGCAACACAGCCCTCCAGCTGTGCCACACTCTATGTTCCCTACTTCCAGGGGACCTGCAGTCCACTGTTCAGCCACTTCCCCTAGTGGCTACTGCAGTGAATTGTCTGGCCACTTCCTCGTGGCCCGAGCATCCTCTTTGCCCTTGCCTCAGGCCCTCTGCCTGCAAATCCCAGCAGCCAGCCATTAGCTATCTACCACTCCCCTGGTTCCTGCTAACAGCACTGCTCTGTCCAGAGTGCTGGCAGTTCTCTCAATCCTCCAAAGAAAGTCTTTCCTGCTTGGGCTCCAAGTAGAGAACTACCCTTCTCTGCCTTGCAGCTCCCCTTTTTATATGGGCCTGCTTAGCCCTGACTGGCTGTTCCCTTCAGCCCTGCTCTGATTGGCTGTCACCAGCACAGCCTCCCTAGGGCTGCTTTTAACCCCTTTTCTGCCAGTGAGGGGCAGCCACACCATCACAGTATCTAATTACTTTTATTATTATTAATTATAAGGATCAAGTTACCCTAGTGAGGCAGAAGTTAATTGCTGCTTAGACATTTGCACAATTACTGCTTAATTGTAGCTTTTATAAAAATCAATAACTTCTGCAATTTGATCTTGCAACTCTTACACTGGCAACTGTTAATTAACACACATAGGGGTTCATCTTCTGGATGAGTGGAGGACCTATGTGCATAGCTCATTAATGATTATTGTTTAAGCCTCAGACAGATCTAGAAGAGTGTAGGTCTTTTTTTAAACTTGGCACCAAGCTGGGACAAACTTTCTATTTGCAGGAATACTAAGTTACCAACGTTTGTGATTTTAATTGAGAATCTTGCCTTATTTCATGTTTCTTAAAGGTATGTGACATGGTGAGAATTTTGGCTTAACCCAACTCCCCCCCACACACACATACTTCTAGCCCCCTTGTTCATGGAGAAAAGTTTCAAAATGTGACTAAGGGGGACACTCACCACTGGTATCACCTAGTGGTTGGGCACAGGGAGGCAGGTTGTTTTCCTTCTGCACATCCTCCTTTCTATTGTTCTGTCCTTATGACTCTGCCCTCTGGCCAGGCCACATATTCAAGTCTGTCCCTTTCCGGTTATGTATATAGAGAGTCCAACAATGGGGGAGCCTTCAGGATTAAGCAGGAGGCCTCAGGGGATATGTCTTCACTGCAATTAAAAACCCAAGGCCGGCCCATGCCAGCTGACTCAGGTTTGCAGGGTTCAGGCTAAGGAACTTTAATTGTGGAGCAGATGTTCGGGCTTCGGCGAGAGCCTGGGATCTAGGACCCTCAGAGGTGAGAGCATCGCAGAGCAAAGACTGCAGCCCGAGTGACTATACTGCAATTAAACACCCCTTAACCTGAGCCTTGCGAGCCCAAGTCAGCTGGCATAGGCCAACTGTGGGTTTTTAATTGCAGTGTAGATACACCTCAGGTTCTCCCTGCCATGGGTTGAGATTCACAGCTCTACCCCTTTTATCTTTAGGGTCATCTCCCCCCACCCAAACTAGATTCCCCATGTCAGCGATAGGTGTCTGTAGCTGTCCCTGTATCAGAGTTGATAGGGGAGCCCAGGCCCAATGGTAGGCAGCTAAGTCCTGCACCCTGTGGTATTATGCAGCCGCCAACCTGGATCATTTCCTGCTAGTCCCCTTCCCTTCCCACAGCGTAAAGCAAAGACTAAATCAGCCTCTAACCAGAGAGAGTCACAGCCTTCTTTTAGGCTTAGTCAGATCCCTGTAGCCAGACCTCAGGCAGCAAGCACTGCTTCCCACAAACTCAGAGTGTGGGTCAACTCACCTTGACTGTCTGCCTGACACTGAGCTCCTCTGTTCCCATCCTCCAGCCTGTAGGTGCAGTGGGGCAGAGCCCTCTAGGCCCAGAGCAACTCTTTTAACCACTTGCTTTCCATTGTTGGGTTCAAACACCTGACCCAAGTCCATCTTGAAAACTC
This sequence comes from Trachemys scripta elegans, assembly GCF_013100865.1. Lineage (NCBI taxonomy): Eukaryota > Metazoa > Chordata > Testudines > Emydidae > Trachemys > Trachemys scripta. Next base: position 59,259,459 of record NC_048303.1, on the reverse strand, counting down.
AAGAACCAGAAGCCAAATAAAAAGCAGACTATTTTAGGAACATCTGATGATTTTTAGCCAAAGAGTCTTCACTCATGATTTTTGATCACTTGGGGTGGCACAAATGGTGACTTTAAGCTGAATAATTGAAATACTACAACATTTCATTACATAACGTAAAACATGCTACTGCATGTAAATACACTTAATTAGTTTCAAATGTGTAACTGTCTATGGAATGAATAATAGTCTAATTCCATCACAACAGACACAGATTTTTTTTATCATTTGTTCTGATTTCTATTGGTTGTAAAAGACTTATTTAGACCTGGGTGATGCTGTCACTTCACCATGGTATGACATCTCCCTCAGGTCATTGACTACTATAAATGAACCAAACATGATTCTGATCTCTACTTCTCTCATTCACTACTATAGTTCATAGAAGAAGATACATCCCATCTGTTCAACAGCATGTATAAACTGATAGTCTCTCCAGGCACAGCCTTCAGGTGTGCTGTCCTATACTTCTCATGGAGCTCACTTCCCTATATTGAAGTAATTCATTTGCAGGATGCTACTCAGCACTACTAGTGCCACTTACTCCCTGGTTAGGAAGAACAATGAGGGGAGGGGAACCACTACATCACTTTTACAGATGTTGATTACACATGGATGTATAAAGTACTTCATAGTTATTACTATGTCTCCAAGTAGCATATAATATCAGACTTTAAGCTACTGCCTGCTCTGCGTGTGGGTAGGAACAGAGGAAGGCACTGCATACTGGCAGCAGCTCCAAAAGGCACAGGTCTGAAGACAGGCCCATGCCTCTGGCAGCACTGGGGGTTACATGTGTACTAACAAGAGCCTCCAGCTATGGTGAGCATGATTTGGTAACTCATTTTTACATTACACTTTACAGATTCCATCCTCTGACAACAGATATATCAAAATACTGACTACAATACTTTGCCTTGTCTAATATATATATTTCAGTAGCATCTCAAGGCCACAGCCATGTATCAGATGCTGTGTTAAAGAACAGTGTCTCCCCAAAGAACTTGTGACCTAGAAGACTTAACAGGTAAATGAGACAAACAAGCAATAGGGTAACAAATAGGATATGCATAATTCTTAGCCGGTCAGAATTATCACTATTCTTCACCAGTCTAAATAGCCTTCATCATGTTGTACTGTACTGTGTACATTTTAGAGCTGTTGAAAAACTGTTTATGGAAAACTGGATTTTTAACAAGATGAAATATTTATTGAAAGAAGTACCATCATTCTGTGGAAAAAATATATATTTTTGGAGGGGTGGGGGTTTGAAAAACAGAATGCCTGAAAGCCAAAATACTTTGATTTGAAAATGCTGCCAAGGTGTGTTGTATTAATTTTGATGGAATAAAAATGTGCCCCAAGAGTCAAAGATGTTAACATGATCCTGTCTTTGACCAATATTAAATAGTGTTAAACAAGTTCAGAGTTTGGTATAAAGACCTCAGCCTGCTTAATCCCATAGCAAGCACAGCATAAAAAAAATCTTATTAAAAGGTACAAAAAAAAGAAAGGCGGTTAAAGCAGTTTTTCTTTTCCTCCCAAGATTAATTTATTTTAAGGATGCCAGATGGTAGTGATGGGTGGAATAGCTCATTCCCTCATTTTGTTTACCAATTAGGCCTAATTTCTGACAAACCAAAATTGATTAATTAATTTTAGGTTCTGCACTTGTCTTTTTCACCAGACATGATCTTAGCAGTACTTGAATTATATCTGCAGGCCTTTTTGTTTAGACTAATTTAGTCTGTCTCCCTTTCATACCTTTTCCTATAAACATTTGTTGACATTTTATGAACTTGTGTGTACTTTTCGTAATTGACCTCACAGTTCGGGCCTACAATTTACCCTATTATTAGAATAGGTGTCTCATGGGAATTGTACCTTTGTTGCCTCATGTTTTTCTAAGTGAGAGGTTCCCTGTCTCCCATGATGAATTATGGCCAAGGATTCCCATTACTCACCACAAGAAATGATGTGAAGCATCATGGGACATTTAGCCCAGCCTATAGAAGGGAATGGGAGCATGAAGCACTTGCATTGCAACTCCCATGAGGTACTTCAGCAGCATTTCCAGATTGAAATTTTTCTTTTTGGCCAAAATTCTTCCGTTTTTAGATTTCCACCAAATATCAAAGTTTTCCCACAGTTAAAAAAAGTCACCCTTTTTTATTTAAACCACCTCTTGCATGTTTTTTGCATCCTTCCTTATTGTGTCCTTAGCGTTCTGCATTTTCACTTTTTATTTGTAAATAAAAAAAGGGGGGGGGGAATTTTTTAATATTATTTTCCAAACATTAAAATTGGGATGAAATTGGGTTAAAAAAATTGGGGGGGAACCTTTAATATACACATTTTACTACAGTATTATTGAAACTTTATGTAAAAAGGTATTTTTTGTCTCTCAGAATTAGTAGTTTTTCCAGAAATCCCAGTTTGCGTATGCTCTCATAATTTTCTTCAAAGTATCCTCTCTCATGTTGAGCCTCTTGCTGTTATGGAAAAATTTAAAAATAAGCAATTTGCATCAATAGATCCAGGGGGTACACTCGAAGCTCACCATGCCACTTTGCTGAAGTTGGGAAGTGTGTGTTGATGACTGTTCCATGAAAGTCAGCAGATCCAGCTTCACATGATCAGAGTTAGGCTTGTTCATTTAAGTAGTAAATTCCCCTTTCAAATTTGAAATTTCATCTTCAGTGGCAAATGGTTGAAATACTGTGGGATAATGATCACAGTCTGCTGCAAAATTCACTTTGAGGAAGGAGTACAATCCAAAAACAATCTTCTCCATCAAATACCACAGGGTTCAGATTATGGGCCACTGTCATCTCCCACTTCTCACTGAGCATTGTGTGGAAGATTTTGAATGCTTTTTTGGTTTTCTCGTGTTCCGGGGTCAGAAGGATTTCCAGAAACCGCACAGTTTTCTCACCATATGTTTCTCCTGCAGCTTTTGTGCTCAATTCAGCTGAGATTCTGGTTATCAGAATCCTGTAAGTGTACTAGCAAACATTTTGGTAGTAGTCAGAGAAAATTCCAGTGTTTTCTCCGCATCACACAGTGATTCTAACTTTTCAACAATGAACATTACCATGGTGTTCAGAATCTGGTGGTCATTTTGGTTATTTGGCAGTCTCTTTGGAGTTTCTGCTTTAGAACCAACAAACTCAGGATGATCTAGGAGATGCATTAGCACAGTCCATATTATTTACATGTCAGGTAGCAAAGTATAAGCTCATCCACTGATGTGGCATAACAGGGGTAGTTAATTGGCAGTTGGCTCTGCACTAGTCTTGCACTATGTAAAACAAAGCCTTCAGCTTGTTCACAAGATTGAAAATGGCCCTGAATCCAATGACGCAAGATTTTACGTCTTTCATTTCTTCTGTTGCAGTAGCTGCTGACAGTGCAACGTTAATTAGGACAGTTAATACATAGCAACTCCAGTTTCTGATTGAGTTCAATCTCCTGGGCAAACTTAGCCATGTAGGAAGCAGAATCTGTGTTTGTTGTGGTCACATTTTCCCAAGTTAGTTGTACATCTCAGAAAATGTCAGTTATTGCTGCCTCGACAAAATGGATGTCAGCAAAGGGGATGAATGTCACATCAGCACAAAACAATGCAGGTTTATTTGCTTTGAAATCAAAAGATGAAAACAAAAGGCCAAGAACTGGATGGTCCAAAGCATTAAGAAACTCATCAAATATCAGATTAGCTATCACATTTCCATCGATTTGTTCCATCACTTTAGATACTAAAGCATCATCATTTTCTTTCAGATAATTATGAGTGAGGTTGTCTGCATTAAGAAGGGTTTTTGCTGCTGGACAGTATTGTCGCACAAAGTCACCAATAGGCCCCTCTGCAATTAACAGCGGCTGTCCAGCAAAACAAAGAGCATGCATGAATTCATTGACACAATCATGCTGTGTCCTCTCTTTCATTAAAGCCCTGGTGAAAGCTGCTGATATTGACCTGTTTATCCCAAAGCTCACTTTCTTCTTTAAGCTTCTTTGTCACTTGCTTTCTACAAACTCCTTTATTCTGTCAGCGCAAGCACTGACCTCAATGCTGCAGTCAGAGCCGGCCTTTGGGAGGCAGGAGAAGTGGAGCAGCAACGGTGTGCTCGGGGAGGGGGTGTAGCAGAGGTGAGCTGGGGTGGGGAGCCCTGCAACAGCTCCCCCCCGCTCTGAGGCATCCCCACGGCAGCTCCCCCCCCCCGGCCCGGGAAGCTATGCGGCAGCTCCCCACCCCAGCTCACCTCTGCTCTGCCTCCTCCCGGAGCATGCCGCCCCCGCTCTAATTCTCCTCTCCTCCCAGGCTTGCAGCGCCAAACAGCTGATTGGCATTGCAAGCCTGGGAGGTGGAAGAAGTGGAGCGGCGACCGCACACTCAGGGAGGGGGTGTAGGAACGCTGTAAAAAAAATTTGGGGCACTGCTTTTTGGCGCCCCCAAATCTTGGTGCCCTAGGCAACCACCTAGTTTGCCTTAATGGTATCACCAGCCCTGAGTGTACAGCACATGGTATGTAATCAACCAAAGCATTGCACTCTTTTATCTTTGCCTGCATCCCTGAATATTTCCCACTCATAGCTTTGACCACGACAAAGGCTGATGTCAGTCCTATTTTCAATGAGGAAATCAAGTAGGTACAAGGCAAGTTTGTCCCCAGTGTGGCTGGTAACATTTATGAAGGCCATGAAATGCTCAACTGGTCCACTGGGTAGCACGTAATGCAAGATGATAGTCAGCTGATCTACATGTGACACATCCAGTGTTGGGTCGATGGACACTGAAAAATATCCCACACCTTTGATTTCATCTACAATGACTGATAGCATCTTCTTTACCAGCAGTGCAATGAATTAATCACAAACAGTCTTTGATAGATATTTTGTATGGCCTTTCCCATGATTTGCATGTACATTGATGTGCTGAGCTAAGAAAGGGTCAAACTTAGCAATTAGCTCTGGTATACTAAGGTAATTGCCTTTGTGTTTCGATTCAACAGCTCCATCTGAGCCACAGAATGGCAGACCACTCTCAGCAAGAAAAACTAGATTTCAACTACGCATCTGAGAACATTCTTCCAATAAGCATGAGCTTCCAAAAAACTGGTTTTCCATTTAGGTATCAATTCTGCCACTAAGTTTCTTTCAGGCATGGTAGCTGCTAACTGACCATATATGCTGTTCACTCATAGCATGATAGGTAATGTATGCAGTATTCTTCCAATCACTGAAGCCTTTGCAGAACATTCCCCACATTTGGTATCAGGAAACAGGCAGCAATAAAAACAATACACTTTCTTTTTAGAAGGTGAATAGATGAGCTATTCTCGCTTGTCAATCTGTTTGTTACGCTTCACATATTCAAACATTGAATTGGTCAGATAATGATTCCGATTGGTGTACTCTTGCTTTGTCAATGAAAAGTCAGCCTCTAGATTCTGGCATTTCCGTAGGCCCTACTCAGTCCAATATGCAATGATATCTTGAGAAGTCATGTCCTACTCGTCTGGATTATTGGAGAAAGATATTTTTGTATTACTATCACTGGGAAAATCTTCAGAAGAGTGGGGTGAGACTACAGCTACAGAAGTCACAGGAGGTTCACTTGGGCTGGTATTCACTGGACTTCCTCACCACCAGACTTAGTAGGAGGAAAAATCATTAGGAGAGAAGGAGTACCTTACAGCACTACATCTTGTCTTTTCTGTCTTTCTTGGGCCTCCTTCAATTTCTGCCATCCTCCTTTCTTCAACATGGTTTCTATTGTCCAGTGTAGGCCTACTGTGTACAAAGTTCAGTATTGCATACCCCACAAACACTTACTTAGCCCACAAAGACAAAAATCACAATCACCATAAACTGAATTCACAATCTTGATGGATTAATTTGTACAAAGCAATATCTAATGAGACAAAGTTTCCGATAGACCTGCTACCATCGCTCAGCTGTTACTTCAATATGGAATGGAAGGCCTACAGTAGGGCCTAAAAATAGGAGGGCCTAAGGCTATAGCCTTATTAGCCTATGGATTAGTTTGGCCCTGCTTGCCTGGGGTGGGGGGGGGGGCTGAAAGCAGCCTCCTGCCCATGTCCCCACCACCCCGGTCCCCTGCCCAGGGCAGGTGGAGGGACCCAGGCTCCCCACAGCTGCCCACCCAGCTCTGTCCCCGACCCGGCTCTGGTCAGGGGGTGGGGCCTCAGAGCCGCAGCCTGGCCATAAGATATACGAGCCGCACGGAGCTGCAGCACAGACCCTCCACCTGTCCTAAGCAGGGGCCCCCCCGAGAGCAGCCCCTGGCCCGTGTCCCTGCCCTCCAGGCCCCTCGCCCAGGGCAAGTGGAGGGACCAGGCCGTGCCTCCCCACATGACTCTTACCATGCTGGGCTGCAGCTCCAAAGGCCCACCCCCTCGCCCCCTCCCCGCTGCAGCTGGATCAGGGACAGAGCTGTGTAGGCAGCTGTGGGGAGCTGGCCTGGAATTGTGGACCCTCCACCTCCACCTGCCCTGGGCCAGGCAGGGATCTTGGGGTGTGGAGACACGGGCTGGGGACTCCTCTCAGGCTCCCCACATCACGGGCAGATGGAGTTCCCACAATTGCCTGTGCTCCCTGATTGGGCTCCAGGCTGGCCTGGCTGGGGACCACAGGCGGAAGAGGAGGGGAAGGGGCAGGGTCATGGACAAGTCAAGCCTATCCCCTTTCAAAAAGTGGAAGGGCCATGGCCCACTGCCCCCCCCCCCCAATTCCAGCACCACTGTTTGAGGGTACTTGCTGTGTAAGAGACAGAACAAAACAGGGACATCCCCTTTTAAAGACTAAGTAGGTGGGAAGAAATTCTGCAGCAAGAGAAGAGCATTTCAGGAGGACTGGCCTATTAGGGAACCACAAAGTTTATTCCAGTGGGGAGGGGGAAGGGGTTATTCCAATAGTTCCCCTAAATTATGTTCCCTGGGTGTCTACCTTGCCTTTGTCTGGTGCAAGACCATTCCAGAAGCCAACTGCAATGTGAGTATGCATGGCCAACTACACTCATTAAACATCCCAATGTTCTTGTGCCATGAAGACAGAGTTGTATCCAACTATTTACACAGTATATGCAAAACACAGTTTCATTTGTCATAGAGTTATAGGAGCAAAAGCATTAACCTCTCACTTAAAGGAGTAAGACACCGTTATACTGATATACTTAAGCCTAACCCAGTAATTAAACTCCAATGGCTGAGACACAGGGAGCTTCCCAGGGATTCATGACAGACTGGAAGAGTTCACCTCAGGTCAGACATTAATCCTAGGAATGGATTAATCTTTGAGGTCTTCACTGTTATTGTAACCAACTGCATTATTATTAGGGTTTTTTTGGTTGTTGTTTTTTTAATACTAATCTGACTCCCCCTCCCCCTCCCCCCCCAACTACGCAGTTTGACACTTCTTCAGAGTCAGAGGAAACAGTAATGTGAAAGACTGATTTTTATCAGGCATCTCTTAGAGAACAGTTGTCAATCACACTGCTACTGAATTTAATACTATTCTAGTCGGATTATAATAAATATATATAAATTAAATAATTTACAGATGCTGTAAATTAATCCTCCAAAAATACACTTTTGTGAGATTATTTATCAGGTCACACCATACTGTAATTTATTTATTTATGCATCATTTCTGTAAAGGAACTCTTGGATGAGAAAGTAATCATAAATATATTTCATGTTATTTTAAGAAACACTATAGCTTTGAGTTTCAAACCAGCATGAAATGGAATGCGGAGAACCCCAAAAGATTATAATATCTGTCAGATGCAGTTTATTCCTGTTCAGGCAACTTGAAAAAGGAAAATGGATCATGCCTTTTCATTTTAAACAGCAGTCTGAAAAAATGGGATAATCAATCTAGGACTTGGAAGTGCTCACTAGTCCTATGTGACACATAAGTTATCATGTCTGGAAGTGGATATTGTAAGTGAAATGGCCTAAGCCTGTAGGAAGACAACAACATATCATAACATTGGCAACCCCCCACCCACCCACCCTCTATAGCCAACGGACAATGATCTTGCATTTTACAGCACAGAAAAGTATTTAATTTATAATCACTCACTTTTTGGTGAGGATATGAGTGACCTTTTATTTCTTGAAGGACCAAAGGTGAACCACAGGCAGCAGTTTTGACAATATTGTTTTAAGCCACCATACTTGTTTAAGTGTCAGACAATAAACCAGAATAAACTAAATCAATTAGATTTTATTAATCATTAAAATTATAGGGGTTAGATAGATGCAAAGAAACAAATGACACTCTGATCATGTATAAGATTGAATAAATCTATCATACAGCCTTTACTCATGCAAATTGTCCCATTTAAACTAATGGAACTGCTAACAGGAGTAAAGTTTGTAGGATCAGGCTCTAAATTGCTTAGTAAGTTTAACTATAATTGATTTAATAAGTGGCAGGCTCATTTTGTTACCTCATCCTCCCCTCCTTGTCCATTTCATACATCTGTTGCAGCCTGACTGACAAGTAGGCCCCCGATCCTGCAATGTGATCTATGCAGGTAGACTGCTTACGCAGAGCCATGCTGAAATCAGTGGGGCTCCACAAGGGCAAAAGATTCTTCCCATACAGAACTGAATGCAGGACCTGGGCCCATGATGTTGAGCTCTCTAGGACAGGGAGTATCTACTTCATTTGTATGTTGCCTAGCTCAATGGGACTCTAATATTTGAATATTTTCTTTTCATGTGTTGTTCAAATATATCCAATTTAAATATTTGCAATTGATTTAACTCAAGAACCCAACAAATGCTGCTTCATGAGTTTACTGTAGTAAGTGATATCAAATGGAGGAGAAAAGAGACATTTAGTTTATTTTTAAGTAGTCATTCTGGTTTACCATCCTTAAAGGTGGCTATCTGTATCAGCTTGCCAACCACGCAAATTTAACATTGCCTCACGATAATATATACAAGTTATTAGATTATTGAAAATTCATCTCTTGAATGAGAAATGGTATTTTATAATCACTTTGTAATTTGTTGACCTTTGCATGTTTTTTTTCTTCAAAATTTTTTGTCTATAAATCATGCAGGGTGATGAAACATGAGGGATTATATGGTAGTGAAGGACTTAGACATTCATTTCCAGATATTTTCAAAGTAAAGTTGGGGCAGAGAAGGAAATCAGACTAATCATGGGAAGCTAGCTTCAACTTAAGAGCAGCAAGAAGCTACTGAACTTGCTTTGCAAAGTAAAGGCAACAGCTTAATATTTTGGTGTGATTCACAAGCTCTCTCTGACTCTTCTAGGTACCTTGTTTGACAAATATTCATTTAGCTCTTTGGCGATGAAAATCTTTTGCACTGAAATTTCCTGACGTACATTTATTGAGGCTCAAACGGCTTGTCAAGTTCTTTTCCAAAGTGGTCACTAAATTTCAGGGGGAAAGTGACAAATATTGAGTTATTCAGGTAACAACTTTGATTAATGCAATGCTGCTGTCCCCAGAGAATCAGCTCTGTGCATTAACCAAACTGCTCACATCCCAACTTTGAGGGACTGGCTGCTAAAAGTGAATTTATCTATGGATGTGTACAACATATTCCAAACACAAAAGCAAAACAGTGATAGTTTATAAGTCATTTGCAAGACTATGCATGTTTTTAAATGGAAGCCCAAAATGACTGTAATTATTACCATTGAACAGACATCCATATAATTGTTAAACAGGAAGTCACTTTTACCAAAAGAGACACCTCACAATACATTTAGTTTAGTTAATACAGACCAATGCACCTCGTCACAATGTAGGTTTGAGAATCAAATCAGGTGCATGTTGTAATGGTGTGTTATTGCCCTGCTAATATTGATTAGATTAGTGTTTAAGGTATACATTTGGTTTGATTCTTCTTTGTGTTGCATCTTGTGTAGTCATTTACAGCTGTGATAAGGGAGCACAAATACTACCAATCTTATTTTATGATGTACTAAACCATTTACATGGGTGCAAGTGATTACTCAAGTCTACAAAAGCAGAGAATCAGTAAAATAGGGAATTAGGAGAGTCAACTGCTTTGAGATCTTTGGAGAAAATGCATTATACAAGCATCTGTTAATGGCCACATTAAGACCACTAAAAAGTATGAACAGTGTAACCTCGTACAGCGTAGTTACACTTCTTGAAATTGCAAGTGTCATGAAACATTAGTGACTCTGTTTTCAGGATTAAAAAGAGGGGGACATAAGGACAGACAGACAATATCTACTAACCTCTGTCCTAGGAAATCCTGAGTCATTTCTCCTCTCCCTTTCACCACTAAGTCAGGAGTAAAACCACTGGTAAAGAGGACAAAAGTACCAGGCCCTTGTGTAAACACTTGTTTTCCTTTTTGTTACAGGCCAGAAATACGGGTTGGCTTGTTTTCTTTTAAACTAAAAGCTTCAAATCAAGTGGAAATCAATTAACTAAAGTTTAACACCTAAATAAAAAAGTAGACAAAAGTCAAATTACCAGATAGTAATATAAGTAATTTCAGAACCAGCTCTTGAGCATTTCTGAAGTACTATGTCCTCCTGCCTTGAAACTCCTTTTGTACTAAAAAAAAGAACAGGAGTACTTGTGGCACCTTAGAGACTAACAAATTTATTAGTCTCTAAGGTGCCACAAGTACTCCTGTTCTTTTTGCGGATACAGACTAACATGGCTGCTACTCTGAAACCTGTCCTTTTTTACTGGCTTTTATGATCTCTCATATAGTCTCATATTTAAGTAGAAGTTACTGCATCTTTGAGTTTCCATTATCCACAACTAAGGTAGGCAGGATTTAGTAGTCACTGCTAAATAGGAATTGCATTCTCTCTCTAGCCCCAACCACTGCTTCAGGGAAAAATTCAAACAAGTCAAACTAAGAGCTCATAGAAGAGTAGACTCACAGCTGAAGTGCTCCCTCCTGGCTGGGTGCGGTGTAGCAGGCTCATTCCACTCTAGGGGCCCCTGCTGACAGCTGCTTCAGGCCTATGATGGTCTGACTCTTCTCATGACTCAGCCTTCCATCCAGCTCAGAACTTAGTTCTACATCCCTTTTTGGGTAACAAAAGTATAACTAAGAATCCCCAAACATCCCAACACAAGAGATCTGTCTGCCCCCTCCTGGCCTACTCTTCAGCCTGTCCTTGAGGCTCTATCTTCAGTCACACCCTGCTGGGTTCAGTAGTCCCTATGTCAAGCTTATATGCCCCTTACTCAAAATAGGAGAACCCAGGGTTCTATTAGACAGCTAAGCCTGTGGTTTTGCTGTTTCCCTGGGCCACCTCCTACCTCTGAACCCCTGATCTGCTTCCTATAGCTTGGCTTAACCCAGTCTCTCCTCTGGTTTCCTGGCTTCTCCTTAAGTCCTCCCAGCTCCTTCTTTCCTTTGTTGGAACTCCAACCACTCTGGAGCACCTCTCCTTGCCTTGCCTCTTTCCAGGGCCCACCACATGGATTAATTCTGTCCCTATAGCCTTCTTTAGTCTGCTTCAGTAAGTCTTCCCACAGAGAAGGCATTTCCTATCTTCTGTCTCCTGGGTGTCTCTGTCTTGGATCCCTCTCCCTGACCCTCTTTTTACTAGCCTGTGCTCCTGCCTTTATGAAGACCCGGCTGGATTTGATCATCAATTATACCTAATAATCCTTCAGCTACCACCCAGGGTGTGTCCATATTGCACTGGAGCTCAAGCAGTATAGACATTGTGGCATACCTGGGGGGCTCAGGCAGGGCTGTAGCAACAAAGAACGTGGCCCCCTCCGAACGGTGGCCCCCTCCGAACATATGTCCGGGTGGGGCCCCTTACAATGCAGAAACTGGAATGCGGTATTTATTTTGCCACTTTTAGGGGCCCACTTCCTTGCGGGGCCCCCTCTGGTCAGAGGGTACGGACGGCGCTCGCTACGCCTCTGGGCTCAGGCTAGCCAGCCAAGCTTAGACCAAAGTGTCAGATGGGCTAGAGCTTGGGCCGCTAGCCTGAGCTGCCACCAAAGCTGAAATGTCCGTGCTGCTATTTTTAGCTTGCTACCGCAAGCAAAACTGTCTACCCAGGCTGGGAATTCCACCTCTCAGCTACAGTACAGACATATCCCCACTGGCCTCAAGTTCCTGTTAAGCCGTTTAACCTGTGTGGGGTTTATACACATCACGAGAGCTCTTTTTATTGACAAATCCTCATCCTTCTTTCTGATATCAATGAATCTAGAGCTACATCATGCTACACAATTAGTCTGTCTTACAAGAGCTATGATTATTAAGAGATTTTCCTAGTTTTGGTGGAAGTTAAACATACTGTAGCATTTTAACAAGAGAAAGAAAATGTTGGCTACATTATATATACATTCACTAGCACACACACACATGCACACAGATTCCCACGACAGAAGATGAGCTAGGCAGCCAAAGAAAGACATCACCAGAGTCCCAGTGAGGGGATAGGCAAAGCTTTCAATCCAGTCTCCATCTGTTGCAGCCACATGCCTAGAAATCCTCCTACATGAAACATGCATCTTCTCCTAAGAAAATTAAGAAACCATCTTGAAGAGACAAATCTGTCATTCTTCCTTCTCCCATTCTGCTACTTTCCTGTTTTAAGAGCTGACATATTCTGTTCAAGTATTTACACATTCTTACCCCTTTTCCCTTTCCTTGTTTAAATGTACTTGCTTATAGCTACTTCTCTGTACCAAAAAGCCTATGTGTAGGAGATTCTAGGAAAAACAGAACCAACAATTAACTTATAAATAATTTGATAGAGTCCCTATAATTTAGTAGTTTAAAAAGAAAATGCATATTGGTAATTTCCCCAAGAATCTTATCGTAAGGAATGAGCCTTTGGGAATACGTACCTTAGAATTGATTTTCCACAACCTAAGGACTCTTTCCTTTATCTCTTTGAAATGCAGCTGGGAGGTCCAGATATCCATCTAGTAGAAGTGGGAATACAAAAGTGAGTCATAGGCTCTTTCTTAACAACAACAACCTGAGAAAATTCTTATAGCAGACAGGTTTCAGAGTAGAAGCCGTGTTAGTCTGTATCAGCAAAAAGAACAGGAGTACTTGTGGCACCTTAGAGACTAACAAATTTATTTGAGCGTAAGCCTTCATTGGCTAAAACCCACTTCATCGGATGCATGCAGTGGAAAATACAGTAGGAAGAGAGATATATACACAGAGAACATGAAACAATGGGTGTTGCCATACCCACTATAACGAGAGTGATCGGTTAAGGTGAGCTATTATGAGCAGGAGAAAAAAAAGCCTTTTGTAATGATAATCAGGATGGCCCATTTCCAACAGTTGACAAGAAGGTGTGAGAAACAGTAGGGGGAAAATAAGCATAGAGAAATAGCTCACCTTAACTGATCACTCTCGTTATAGTGGGTATGGCAACACCCATTGTTTCATGTTCTCTGTGTATATATACCTCTTCTTATTGTATTTTCCACTGCATTCATCCGATGAAGTGGATTTTTGCCCACAAAAGCTTATGCTCAAATAAATTTGTTAGTCTCTAAGGTGCACAAGTACTCCTCATTCTTTTTGCTTATAGCAGACAATCTCTCAATACAAAGTGCTCAAGAAAGGAAAGTTCTGTATAGGAAGAGTTCTCAGGGAAGCTCAAGTACAATAAAAACTAAAGTTCAGAATGAGCAATTGGAGAAGCCCTGCTCTGAGAAGCTATTAGAGTTGTCAGTAAGTTTTGGGGAAATAAATATATTTATTTTCTCATCTCCTCTCACCATCTGTATTTATACACCTGCAAGGTTCATATCATTTTTAACCCTGTTTATTAAAGCTCTGTTGTGTTTTTAAGCTCTGTGCTGAGCAACACTTATTACAGGAGCTGCTATTAGAGTTGTCCAAAAGTTTTTCAAACAAGTTTGTTGTTTGGAAAACAGCCTTTTTTTAATTCAAAAACTGCTGTGGAAAAGTTATCTTGAAACTTCCCTCCTTTTTTCCAACAAAACTGGAAAATGAAGTTTAGTTGTTTGGTTTTTCATAGAATCATAGAATATCAGGGTTGGAAGAGACCTCAGGAGGTCATCTAGTTCAACCCCCTGGTCAAAGCAGGACTGACCCCAACTAAAACATCACAGCCAGGGCTTTGTCAAGCAGGACCTTAAAAACTTCTAAGGATGGAGCTTCCACCACCTCCCTTGGTAACCCATTCCAGTGTTTCACCACCCTCCTAGTGAAATAGTTTTTCCTAATATCCAACCTAGACCTCCCCCACTGCAACTTGAGACCATTGCTCCTTGTTCTGTCATCTGCCACTACTGAGAACAGTCTAGCTCCATCCTCTTTGGAACCCCCCTTCAGGTAGTTGAAGGCTGCTATCAAATCCCCCCTCACTCTTCTCTTCTGCAGACTAAATAAACCCAGTTCCCTCAGCTTCTCCTCATAAGTTTTAAGTTCCATGTTTTAAGTAGAAAACAAAAGTAGGGATAGGAAGGTAGAAGAGAATCAGAAACAACCATTTTGAATAAGTCAAAAATCATTCATTTTCACAACCTACAGAACAATAATTGCTAACTTTTTTATTCCTCCCAACCCCCCACATCTTAATGAGCTTCAGCTAGTACTAAGACAAGTCACCACAATCATCCTTCCTTCCACATGGGGTGGGGCTATATTAGTTAGGAGGAGGCACTAGGACTACATACCTACAGCTGAAGCAGTGACAAATTATTATTGTTATTTATTATTTGTATTACTGTAGCACTTAGAAGCCCTAGTTGCAGACCAGGACCCCATTGTGCTAGGTCAGGGATCAGCAACCTTTGGCACACAGCCCATCAGGGAAATCCGCTGGTGGGCCAGGACGGTTTGTTTACCTGTAGCATCCACAGGTTTGGCCGATTGCAGCTCCCATTTGCCGCGGTTCGCCACAGGCAGCAAATCCCTCGGCCAATGCCGCTTCCCACAGCCCCCACTGGCCTGGAACGGCGAACCATGGCCAGTGGGAACTGCGATCGGCCGAGCCTGCAGATGCTGCAGGTAAACAAACTGTCCCGACCTGCCAGTGTATTTCCCTGATAGGCCTCGTGCAAAAGGTTGCCGATCCCTGTGCTAGGTGCTAGTTGCTAGTTGCCTTTCAGCCTTGTTTATGATGGGATTTTTCAGGAAATTTCCCACTGGGGTACCACCACCAGATTATTCTTTATCTCTTTCAGCTTCAAGTGCAGCATTATTGGTTACCTCTCTGATTCTATTTATACTCTTTTCAGTATGCATTTTGTTCTTTTGCTACCTTTCTTTCTTGTGCTGGTTTTTCCTCTCTCTCTCTCTCTCCTAGTCCTCCTGAAGTCATCTTCTTTTTCTCTTCCTCCTTTCCCCTCCCCCTTCTACTTCTCCTTTACTCCCATCCCTTTGACAGTCCCAAATATATTAGTGCACTAAGAGCAGCCATTAATCAGGCTGAGTTGCTCATGCCATACTGAACCTTGACTTTATGCTTCTCAGCTGTGCAAAGAACAGCAGATGTTTCTCCTCTGGCTATCACACAGGAGTGGGTTGGGGAACATGCTGCTAGCATCTGGCTTTGCTGGGCCGTATTTCTTTTTGTTCTTCCCATTCTCTGTAGCATGTGTTGTTGTATTCTTCTAGAACTTTTGTTGGTGCATTGTAGGGCTAACCACACCTTTTCAGAAAACTGGTAAATAAATCCACAAACATAACAATATAGGGAAACATGAGTGCATGTGCTGAAGTGGGTAGATGAAGTAGAAGAAAGTGCCAGGATTTTTTTTAAATTTTCATAATTACTATTTAGGTACTGGTATAGGCCTCATTACCATAGTATCCAACTGTCCCACAATTTTTAATGTGTTTATCATTGCAACACCCCTGTGAGGAAGAACTATTCCTAATCCCATTTTACTGGGGGACTGAGGTGCAGAGAGCCTAAGACGAGGTCTACACTAGAAACTTTTGCTAGTATAGTAATATCTGTTAGGAGTGTGATTTTTTTTTTTTTTTTTTAATGAGACAATTCCATACCAGCATGTCTTCTTAATATAGACACAGTTATACTGGCAGTGGTGCTTTCATCAGTAAATCTTATTTCGCTTGAGGAACTGGTATAAGTTATACTAGCAATAGGACTTTGCTGCTGGTATAAAACTGCATCTACGCTAGGGGCTAGGTCCACAAAGGTGACATAGTCTCAGCATTTCAACCGTTAACTTTAGGCTCCCTGCCACCCAATGCAATCCACAGTCTGAATTGGGTGCTGAAGCTCTCTACACAATGCATGAGGAAAATAAGGAATCTAAGAATGATGGACTTCACAAAAGCCAGCAAGCTGAGCAAGGAGCCACCCAAACTAGCCAATAGGAAATGCCAAAGTTTAGGCCTCAGGCAGAGGAAGTTATGTATCTTAGTTCAGATGGGAGGAGCTCCTCCCTCCACAACCATGAACCATCCCCTAGAGTTAACTGCCTAAACATTTTCTCACAAAAATGACAGTTATACCAGCATATCTTTTCTAGTGTAGCCCTGGCTTAAGTGACTTGCCTACTATCATACAGGAAGTTTGTGGAAGAGCAGGAAACTGAACCTGGGTTTCTGGCACTCTCAACTCTGGACCCTCCTTCCTTCCACAGGAAAGAAAAGACATTTGTATTAATGTGGTTGTTGTTAATTTCTTGTTTTAATGCAATAAGAAGAGGTCAGCAGAGTCTGGAGACAAGTGACAATGAGAAGCATAAGAATTAGGAAAGTCTCAAAACATATGTAGCACACTATTTTTAGACTACTGTTCAGAATTGGTTCCCACATGTTCAGTAATGAAATCATTGGTGTAAAATTCAGACAGTGAAGAGAAGAAACATATCCGTACAGAAGATAAAATACTAGAGATCTATCTCTAAGATAAGGGAAATTCAGAACTAGGTGGTTCTTTATTCTGTAAAGGGTCACACATCGCTGGCATTTATGGCACCAAATTCCATGCTGAACTTTGTATACAGAAGTTCTATGCTCCATCAATATAATACATCAAATAGCTTGGAATGATTTTCTCCAGTGTCTCCTGGTTGTGAATTGGAATCAAAAGTATTTCTCCACTAGAGGGACCCAGAATCTGTTATTACTCATTGCCAGGCATCTGAAGCAGAATTAAATGTTATGTGTGTCTCATTCCCATTTCTCTAGTTCTTTATTAATTAAGGTGACCAGAGAGCAAGTGTGAAAAATCAGGATGGGTGTGGGGGGTAATGGGAGCCTATATAAGACAAAGCCTCAAATATCGGGTCTGTCCCTATAAAATTGGGACATCTGGTCACCCTATTATTAATAGTTATTGTGACAAACAGACAGAAGCTAAAAAAATTAAAGCAATGTCCCTAATTTGAGTAGCAATGACAAATTTACAAGAACTGATGCACTTTGAATTTAAAGGCTTGTTTTAAAGTGACAGATGATGTTTAGGGAAGAAAAAGGAAGTTATTCTGTGTCTGAGCACCTCAGCTATTAAACCATAATCAGAACAAAATTATTAGAGCATAAGCTTTCGTGGACTACAGCCCCTTCTTCGGATGCATATAGAATGGAACATATATTGAGGAGATATATATACACACATACAGAGAGCATAAACAGGTGGGAGTTGTCTTACCAACTCTGAGAGGCCAATTAATTAAGAGAAAAAAAAAGGGCTGAAGGTGACAGCTAGACAGGCCCAACAAAGAAAATAACAGAACATCACTAGCTGTCACCTTCAGCCCCCAACTAAAACCTCTCCAGCGCATCATCAGAGATCTACAACCTATCCTGAAAGATGATCCTTTACTCTCACAGATCTTGGGAGACAGACCTGTCCTCGCTTACAGACAACCCCCCAACCTAAAGCAAATACTCACCAGCAACCACACATCACTGAACAAAACCACTAACCCAGGAACCTATCCTTGTAACAAACCCCGATGCCAACTCTGTCCACATATCTATTCAAATGACATCATCATAGGACCTAATCACATCAGTCATACCATCAGGGGCTCGTTCACCTGCACATCTACCAATGTGATATATGCCATCATGTGCCAGCAATGCCCCTCTGCCATGTACATTGGCCAAACCGGACAGTCTCTACGCAAAAGAATTAATGGACACAAATCTGACATCAGGAATCAAAATATTCAAAAACCAGTGGGAGAACACTTTAACCTGTCTGGTCATTCAGTGACAGACCTGCGGGTGGCTATATTACAACAGAAAAACTTCAAAAACAGACTCCAACGAGAGACTGCTGAGCTAGAATTGATATGCAAACTAGACACAATCAACTCCGGTTTGAATAAGGACTGGGAATGGCTGAGCCATTACAAACATTGAATCTATCTCCCCTTGTAAGTATTCTCACACTTCTTATCAAACTGTCTGTACTGGGCTAGCTTGATTATCACTTCAAAAGTTTTTTTTTTCTCTTAATTAATTGGCCTCTCAGAGTTGGTAAGACAACTCCCACCTGTTTATGCTCTCTGTATGTGTGTATATATATCTCCTCAATATATGTTCCATTCTATATGCATCCGAAGAAGTGGGCTGTAGTCCACGAAAGCTTATGCTCTAATAAATTTGTTAGTCTCTAAGGTGCCACAAGTACTCCCGTTCTTCTTTTTGCGGATACAGACTAACACGGCTGCTACTGTGAGAACAAAATTGTTTGCCAGGCCTCAAATCCAAAAAAAATACTATGTAATTCAACTTACCTTTATCATGCCTTGTTCATACAAATACCTGATATTGTATAGCAGTTACAGCAATGGAAATCTCTAACTACAAGGCACATATGAATTGGGGGCAATACATAAGGAGAGACATGAAGGGATAATAACGTGTTGGGGATGTGTGGATAATTTATTGGCCATGGGCCAGTGAATTTTAAAGTGCATTTTAAAAGGGGATAGGGAAATTATTGTGGTTGAAAGAGAGCCATACAGCCAGTTTCAAGCAGCTCGTGAGTTGGTTGCATAGGATATACCAGTAGCCACTACAGAAGTGATGTGAGAGGGGACTGTGAGGAGGCCAGAATGGTAGCGAAGTACTGAGTGGGAATACAGAGGTAGATGGGAACATAGATATGGAGGGACCTGAGGAAATTATGTTATAGGGGCATAATAGCAGAGGACAATTTTCAGAACAGGAATGAGGTGGTCGTATTTATGAGTACAGGTGAGAAGTTAGGCTGTATTAAGAACACTGCAGTGTAATTGCCATAATCACAGAGTTCAATCTGAGTAAAATGTTTATGGAGTAAGTGTGCAGGACTCCACAGAACCTTATCTGGCCTACTAATAAATGTACATAAGGCCATATGGACTGTTTTATAATGCACACTCAAAGTGAGACAATTATACTGGGGGAAATTTACAAATGTATCTTGCTGCTAAATTCTATATTTTTTTCATAATTTCAATAGCATTTTGCCCAAATATCAGAGAAATGTTGACAAATGTATGTGTCCTAGTCCATCTTCTGCTTGCTACTGTGATGAAGTCACAATACTGAATTTGTAATCTGGTTGGCAACAGCTGGCACAAACAGAAGATCAGGACTGGATTAGGATTAGGAAGGAGAAGGTTATTCTTACAAAAATGTCTCCCAAAATATAAATCTTCAGAAAGTTACTGGAAAAGAAAATTGCCTTTATGTAAATGTTGTTATATATATTTTTTCATCTTTACCCTGTCCCTCTTTAACATGAGAATCGTTTTGCCTTCAGGCTGTATTGTTGTATAGATTATGTGGGCTGATGCCCCAGTGCATCATCGCCCCCCTTTGTCAGACAGAGTGTTGCACAGTCTGCTCAGATTGGTAGAGTGGTCAGCCGGCCCTGCCTGTCTGAGTCTCTATGCTCCTATTCTGGAGGCAAGGATATTATTTTCTGTCCTCAGGTCCCTTAACCCTGGCAAACAGAATCAGTCCTCAACAATTCTCCTGCTGTACCCTGTGCTCTTTCTTACCTCTGTAGGCTTCTGCAGGCTGCGGCTCTGGTCATCCCTTCTTGGGGTTGTTGTCACTGTGGGACAGCTTCTCACCAGCTTGCTGGCCGGACCTTCTGCTTCTTGTCTAGCAGCCACTCCACACCTTTGCTACTCAGCTCTTTTATTCTCCTGGCTGTGATGAGCCTGCTAATCAGTATTGGCTGACAGTTCCTGTATTAATTCCTTCGTTACCATACCCACATGGGGTCTACACACCCCATGACAATTATCTAGAAATAAGAAATTCTCAAATCAGCCCTTTTCTGATACATTCATGGCTTTCCTGAGACATCTTACACAGTGAAATGGTCTTGAGAAATAAAACTTCCAGAAAGTGGAATCTTCCCATTGAGACCTGAATGCTAACAAATCTTAAAAAATGGAAATAAAACCTTCTCACCAACTTCTACCCAGGGATCAAAGTATCATGCTCTGTGTCAGGCTGGATATTAATTGTTAAGTGTGAAAGAGTTACACCTAGGAGCAGACATCTTTTTTGATGTTCCATACTATACTGCTCTAATTCTTTAGCAATAACTTTTCATTTTATTTACAATTAATTTTTAAATGAGAAGTTTTTGCTGCTGTCTGACTACTTTTTAAAATAGAGATGAGGGGAGAAAGGAACAAATTCACACATACAGAATGAGAAGAGACTGTCTAGGAAGGAGTATGGCAGAAAGGGATCTAGGGGTTATAGTGGACCACAAGCTAAATATGAGTCAACAGTGTGATGCTGTTGCAAAAAAAGCAAACATGATTCTGGGATGCATGAACAGGTGTGTTGTGAGCAAGACACGAGAAGTCATTCTTCCACTCTACTCTGCGCTGGTTAGGCCCCAACTGGAGTATTGTGTCCAGTTCTGGGCACCGCATTTCAAGAAAGATGTGGAGAAACTGGAGAGGGTGCAGAGAAGAGCAACAAGAATGATTAAAGGTCTTGAGAACATGACCTATGAAGGAAGGCTGAAAGAATTGGATTTGTTTAGTTTGGAAAAGAGAAGACTGAGAGGGGACATGATAGCAGTTTTCAGGTATCTAAAAGGGTGTCATAAGGAGGAGAGAGAAAACTTGTTCACCTTAGCCTCTAAGGATAGAACAAGAAGCAATGGGCTTAAACTGCAGCAAGAGAGGTTTAGGTTGGACATTAGGAAAAAGTTCCTAACTGTCAGGGTGGTTAAACATGAATAAATTGCCTCGGGAGGTTGTGGAATCTCCATCTCTGGAGCTATTTAAGAGTAGGTTAGATAAATGCCTAACAGGTATGGTCTAGACGGTATTTGGTCCTGCCATGAGGGCAGGGGACTGGACTCGATGACCTCTCGAGGTCCCTTCCAGTCCTAGCATCTATGAATCTATATATCTTACACTAATAAATCCAAAGTAACTTAACTGAAACCAATGGAACTACTTCAAAATTATATTGGTCCACTGAGAGCAGAATTTGGTCTCTAGACTTCCATTGCACTATGCCTTGACTGTCCATTAGCAAAATTACACGTTCTTATAATATCTTGAATTGGGTCATATTTAGCACTTCAAAAATTCACCTACAAGAAATAAACATGAATTTTGTGAATGGGAGGGGTGATGGGGGACTAAGTTACAAATAAAAACATTTAAAGTGAAATGGTGCGGCCTCTCAGAGTTGGTAAGACAACTCCTACCTATTCATGCTCTCTGTATGTGTGTATATATATCTCCTCAATATATGTTCCACTCTATATGCATCCGAAGAAGTGGGCAGTAGCCCACAAAAGCTTATGCTCTAATAAATTTGTTAGTCCCTAAGGTGCCACAAGTACTCCTGTTCTTTTTGCGTGATCATGTAAACCACTTCTGAAAGTCATACAATTTTATTTCTACATGTAAACCAAACCAAAACAACATTAACTTTAATAGCTGAAATTTCCCTAAAAAAATGTAACACTTCTAACAATGTCTGCTTGCAAACCAATACATCAGTGACTGAGAGTAGTAGTGGCTGAGTAGTAGTAATGGCTTTTATTATTAATGTCTGCAAATCCCAATTTAGGCCCATCTACCCTGAGGATTTGGGAAAATCTTCCACTGTTGCTCTAGCACTGGTCTCATTCTGTTGGTACTAGCAAGGTTTGGAGTACTCAGGTAGAGCAGCCATAGGTAGTTTTACAGCCATCGTGCCTGGAATTGCTCTAAGCAGAATTAGAAGACATTGTGGTTAAAACATTGATGTCCAGTCTAATACCAGCACTTCTACCACTGGAGCTCCCTTTCTTTGTGTAAATGCAATGCAGCTTGCACTGATTTCAAAGGCTGATTTTGTGTGAGCGAGGACTGCAAAATCTTGCCCTTAATTTTGCATACTCGAACTGTGCTCTAACGCAGTGCCTTTCAACTAGGGGGCCCCAGCAGGTTTCACCCGGTCCACCAGGCAGGGCCTGCATTAAACAGCCCAGATTGCTGTGGCCCAGAGCAGAAAGCTGAAGCCCCACTGCATGGGGCTGAAGCTTGAGGTTCTAAGCCCCACCACCCAGGGCGGAAGCCAAAGCCTGAGCAACTTAGCTTCACAGGGCCCCCTGTGATGCAGGGCCCCCCGGCAACTGCCAAGCTTGCTACTCCCTAACACTGCCCCTGCCTTTTATATCTAGAAAAAGACTTGTTGTGGCACAGGTGGGCCAGGGGCCATGTTGGGGAGGCCTCAGAAAGAAAAAGGTTGAGAACCCCTGTTCTAAAGTACTTTAGAAATCTAATAAAATTACAGCGAGAGAAATTCTGAGGTATAGACAAAGGAATAAAGATGTCATTTTAAAATATTCTAAAGCCTGTCCTGTATATTACCTACTTGTGTTTGGCTTTTAGTACGCTCTCTGGTTCAAGACAAATCAGCTCAAACAAGGAAGGGTGAAGATATATATCAAACCAGTCTGCCCATCCCTGTCTTCGAGCCTGTCTACAAAGCCATTAAGAATCTGAAACACTGTTACTTTAGCACTAGTAATATCACCAATAATAGTTCTAATAGCTTTGTACATGTCATATTTATTTTTGAGCAAACATTCAGTAAATGAACTGTAACTAACAGTAGAAAAGCTGGTCTTTAAAACATTATGCATTCTCAGGGTATCCACTGTAACAGAAATTAGGGCATCATTTTTACTTTGTCCCATCATTATGAATTCATCTGATAGTTATTGAAAGAGCTCTTTCCATAATAGCATTTTCTATTCTTATTGATGTCACATGTCTTTCCATGTATGTTTCATTTTAATTTACCATTAGTTAACCATTAGTTAATGAATGCATCAAATAAAATGTGATGGAGATTAGTACTCAGACATTAATACCTTCAGAGCCATCATCTATATAAAGAAGGGGTGGCACTAAGCATCCAGGTCTTTTTTAATGTGACCTAATCCATTATCTTGTCTTTTTTTTTTTTCCAGCCTTGAAATTCCACATTTAGTTTATTTTACATACACACCAAGAAAGAAAACTGAGAGGAAGTGAATTCTCTTGTCATATAACACAGTAGTATAATAATGGAAAGCAACAAAGGCTTTGAATAGTTGGAATTATATACCACATGTAAGTTTTTTAATGTAAATTTAGTTTTAAAATTAGTAGATTTAGGCCAGGCTTTAAATAACCTATGAATTTTATGTACCTGTAAGAAATATTGGAAGTTATGGTTTTGATTAATAATTAATAATGTTAATCACATTTATATTGTTCAGCCCAAAACACTCTTTTTTAATTTAGTATTTCATGCCTTCTTGCTAAGCAAGATCAAGGATTTGCATCACTAATTTATGAAAAGCTATTAATTGGAAAGTTGTTATTGATAAGTATCAGTGTCCCTGCTCTTGGTAAAAATAGTGCAGGGATAAATATTTGATACTGACTTTGATGTTATTTCCAGGAGTGATCAGGGCTGGCCTTACCATGAGGCAAACTGAGGCGGCCGCCTCAGGTGCCAGACTGTGGCGGGGGGCGCCACGAGGACCCAGTGTATAGAAAATTGTGTCTGCTGCTGGTGCATACTTATTCTCTCTGCTCTAGAAGCACAGAGACGGTGGAGTGCTGTGCTGGAGGAAAGAGGGCAAAAGAGACATAACAGGCAGGCAGGAGAAAAGGTGAGAGGGAATAACAGAAAGCAGCAGGAGCTGCAGGGAGAGAGAGGAGGAGGAGCCTCTTATGTACCTCTCTAGCACCCCCAGGAACCTGGACTGATTAATACCAGCTTCTCAGGGAGCTTCCTGTGTCCTGCTGCTTCCCTGAACCCACTTGAGGAGAACAGGCAGTCAACTGAAGTAGTAGGAACCAGTTAGGCCCTTAAGACGCAGATATCTTCCCTCACTCAGGCCCTGATACCAGCCTGCTTATTTGTCCCCTTCAACTGAGTGTTGAGAGCCACTATAGCTGGCACAGTACAGCAGTCATGAGTGAAAGAATGCCCCTATGGGGCAGCATTCAGAAAAAGAAAGAAAGCAAAGGAAGCTTTTCTATCTAAGCTGGAAGGAGCTCTCCTGAGATATATAGACACAAATGTTCACGGTGAGCCTTCCAGCCGCAGTGAGGATGTGAGTGCTGAGGAGATGCCTGATCTTCCAGTTACAGTGCAGGTGACCTGGCAGCTACTGCAGCATCCATATCTCCATCTCAAATGGATGTAACCATGCACATTCCTGAAGAAAAGTGTAGATCAGAGAAGAGTGTGGTGGAGGCGCAAGAAACAGCTGCTGCTGAGTTTAGTTCCTTAAGTCTAGATGATCCAGGACTGTGGACCCACTTGAGCAGTAGCCTGAGGGACTTCCTTGTAGTGCATGAGTGACAGCAAGTGAAAAATTTCATGTTCCCCAAAGACAATGAAAATAGAAGTTTCCATCCAACACATTACTGGTGTGAAAGCCCCAATGGTGACAAAGTGGAAAGGCCATGGCTTATGTACTCAAAAACCCAGAATGCTGCATACTGTTTTTGTTGAAAACTCTTCCAGTCTAATGTTCCAGCCACATTGGGTTCTACAGGAACAAAAGACTGGAAAAATCTGGCTAGAAATTTGGTATGTCATGAGAAGGCAGCAAATCACCAGAGAGCATTCCATATGTGGAAAGAGCTTGAGATGAGACTAAGGTTAAAGGCCACCATAGATGATCAGCATCAAGAGAAGATTGCATCAGAGTCTTTTTACTGGCAAAATGTTCTGAAAACGCTCATTGCCATTGTGAGAATGCTTGCTACCCAAAACAATGGAAACTTCCTTAAAATTGTGGAGCTGATGGCTGAGTTTGATGCTGTATTCCAGGAGCATCTAAGAAGAGTCACCACCCAAGAAATGTACACACACCACTACCTTGGGAAAAAAATTCAAAATGAGAACATACAGTTACTGGCAACAAAAGTCAAACAGAAGATTGTGGCAGATTTGAAGTCGGCAAGATATTACTCTGTTATTCTGGACTGCACACCTGACATCAGCCATCGGAACAAAGGACTTTAATGGTGCATTTTGTAAAAACAACAGAACCTAGTGAAAATGTCCCTGCAATGGTGACTGTCAGAGAGCATTTTCTAGATTTTATTGACATTGATGATACTATAGGAGCTGGTCTGGCAAATGTGCTTCTTAAAAAGCTGGAAGATATGGGAATTGCGATAGCTGGCATGAGAGGTCAGGGCTACGATAATGGTGCCACCATGAGAGGAAAGAACAGAGGAGTGAAGACACGAATCCGAAAGTTAAACACTCAAGCTTTTTTTGTCCCATGCAGTTCTCATTCATTGAACTTGGTGGTCAGTGATGCAGCATCAGCTTCTAGTGAGGCTGCTGTACTTTTTAATTTCATTCAAAGAATCTATGTCTTTTTCTCTGCATCAACTCATCGATGGCAAATTTTGAAGCAACATCTGGGAACATCCTCTCTGACACTGAAACCACTGAGTGCCACACAATGGGAAAATCAAGTGGAGGTGATAAAGCCTATCAAACACCAAATTGGGTATATAGATGATGCCATAGTTGCCATTATGGAGGATAATGCTATGTTAGGAACTGTTCGTGGGAGAACAGTGGCAGAGGGAAATGGAATCACCAGAAACATACATAACTTCAAATTTCTGTGTGGCTTAGTGTTGTGGCATGACATACTTTTTGAAATAAACGTAAGCAAGAGACTCCAAGGTGTTGACCTTGATATATCTGGAGCAATGGAACAGCTGGACAAAGCAAAGTCATACCTACGGTCTTACCGATTAGATGAGGGATTTCAAAATGTTCTGAAGAGTGAACAGAAGTTGGCAGAGGAACTTCGCACTGAAGCTATTTTATCACTCATTCAAGAATACAAGAGTCTCCGAAGAAGACGACATTTTGGTTACAAGACACGGGATAATCCCATAAGAGACCCCAAACAACAATTCAAAGTTGAATTCTTTAACCAGGTGCTAAATTGTGCAATACGATCAGTTGAAGAACGTTTCATGCAGCTCAAGGAACACGGCAATATTTTTGGGATGTTATATGATATTCCAAAACTCCTCACTATACCTGAAGAAGACCTACACCAGCAATGCAGGGCACTAGAGACCGTGTTGACACATGATGACATGCACGATATTGATGCAAGTGATTTAGGTGATGAACTGAAAGCCCTTTCAAGATATATTTCAGCAGAATCAACTCCAATGGCTGTTCTGGAATATATGTGCACAAATAAGATGACCACACTCTTTCCAAATGCTTTTGTTGCTCTGCACATACTTCTAACACTTCCTGTAACAGTTGCCAGTGGAGAACACAGCTTCTCCAAGCTGAAGTTAATAAAAACACATCTACATTCCACAATGACACAGAAGAGCTGGTCGGCCTTGCAACCATCTCAGTAGAGCATGAGCTGGCCCAGACTGTGGACCTTCAGGAAGCAGTTCAAATCTTTGCAACCAAGAAGACATGGAAAGCACCACTTTGATTATTCAAATAGATAAAAATGCCAGTGTTTACTATGCAGACAAGAAAAGTTACATTTGCTGTTCAGGCGTTTGAAAGTTAAGTGTTACTTAAAATTTTTGAACCAAGGCATTTTAAGTTGTTAGTTCTCCTTTATTGGGGTAGGTAGCAGAGCAGTACCTTGAGAGGAGTAGAACAGGAAGAAGGCAGAATTGAGATCTTTCAAAGTTTTGGCCCAAGCGAGGAGGCATGTGGGCATCATTTGAGCTCCCCGCCTCAGGTGCCAAAATGTTGTGGGCTGGCCCTGGGAGTGATGTAAAAAGGTATTGCTCCCTACTGTACCTGACACGTCCACAGAATGTAGGTAAATATAAATTTTTGGTTTTATTTGATATGAATCAGTCAGCCCCAGAGGCAATTCCTTTCTTACATCTGTATGTCTTATGTGTTAGTTAATATATTTAATATAGTGATTTCCATTGCAAAAGTATCCCACAGCACTTTTCAAACATAGAGCCACTGAAATGCAGCTATCTCTGGGATGGAGCACACAGCATAATATTACAGGAGGATCAATGTTGACTAAAGACATCAGGGTAAATCCCTTTTCTTTAAAAAAAATGCTATGGGATATGTATAGAAGAGATAAGACATCACTCCAAGGTCTCATCCACAACACCCACAAATAGTAAACTGCATGGTTATTAATTTATCTACCTTTGGAAGGTCAAATATTAAGTCATAGATTCACAGATTTTAAAGCCAGAAAGGACCATTGTGATCATCTAGTGTCTGACCTCCTGCATACACAGGCCAAAACACATCACCCTGTTATTTCTGCAGTTATGAGCCATGGCATATCTTCTAAAAAGGTATATCCAGTCTTGATTTAAAGACTTCAAGTGATGGAGAATAATAGCCCTAGGTAAACTGTTCCCATTCTTATTTACCCTCCATGTTTAAAGGGTGTGCCTTATTTCTACTCTGGATTTGTCTAGCTTAAGCTTCCAACCATTGGATCTTGTTATGCCTTTTCCTGCTAACTTAGAGAGCTGTCTACTATCAGAAATTTCTTCTCCATAGTACTTGTAGACTACAAGGAAGTCACCTCTTAGCCTTCTCTTGAATGAACTAAATAGATTGAGCTTCAGTCTCTGACTATAAGGTACACTTTCTAAACTTCAAGTGATTTTTATAGCTCTTTTGTAAACCCAATCTTGCTGGGATTTGATCATGTTGTGTCAGGAAGTCTAGCTGGTGTTCAGCATATTGGACAAAATTACATTGATAAACAGCAGGGCCGGCTCCAGGCACCAGCTTCTCAAGCAGGTGCTTGGGGCGGCCACTCCGGAGAGGGGCAGCAGGTCCAGGTATTCAGCGGCAATTCGGCGGACGGTCCCTCACTCCACCTGGGAGTGAAGGACCTCCCGCCGAATTGCTGCTGCAACTGTCTGTTGTCCATACACCAACAAGTCAGATGTTGTTCACACTAATGAAAACCCCACTGCCTAACATTTAAAACAGGATGAACAAAGCACTAATCAGGGATTTCCAAACTTTTTCATAGCCTAGGCTATATTTTAATAGAGAAAATGTTTCATAAAATACCTTCCCACCCATTCACAATCACACAGACCGCTTAGCTCTCCCATAGTATACAGTGTCATTATCATCACAGAATTTCTTAGAGTGAAAAAACAACGTGACTTTCACAAACTGGCTTTATTTGAAATTCAGCAAGAATACATGTCAAAACTTAGAACTTGGCATTAAAAGCACCTTTTGCTTTTAAGTTCTGTGATCTTTGAGTCATTTTGATCATTAAGTTAGCAGTCAGTGTATCAGTTTGATCACTTTTAGAAAGATTTCCAGTCAATTCATAAATGTCCCATTGAATAAAAGAGATTTTTTTGATAATTTATTTAATGAAAGCTCTGGCATTTTCTGCTTGGTTTCTCTATTACAGGCTGCCATTAGTAGATTGAATGAAACTGAATTAAAATGTTAAATCTTACAGAAAGATGTGATTATTACATTGTATTTTTCCCTAATATATATAAGGAATAATGTACAGAATGAATCCCCTTATCCAAACAGACATAAAGGCAATATTCTCTTCATTGGTCCGAACTATGGATCTCATATCCACTGCTCTGCATATATTTACTCTGCATTAGAGGTGAGAAAATAACTGATTTTTGGTTCACTGGCAGGTCTGGAAAAAAATAAATAGTTTGACACAAATCCAAACATTCTGAAAAATTCCAGAGAATTGCAGAAGTCGACAAATTTCATTTCAGCTCAGATGAAGCATTCTGCTCAACCCAAAACAAACTATTCCATTTAGTTTCTGGGCACTTTGTTAAATGCAAAGGAAATAAAGGTGAAGATTCACAGAGAAAGAGGAGGAGGTACCAGAACCTCCATTATAACTTTTAGTCCATTGGCTGGGATACTTATCTGTATGTGGGAGATTTGGTGTGGAGCAAAGCTTTGAACTCAGGTTTTTCCTACTCTACAAAAGTGTCCTAGACACTGTGCTAAGTCTCCTGCAAGTCCTCTATGGTAGTTGTTCTACTGTGTATTGGTACTTAGTCATAGGAATAGGAGCTTGAATTTAGGTCTCCACTTCCTGGGTAAATGCCCTTACTGTCTGGCTATAGTCATTCTTCCTCTAGCCTACTAACTAGTCGGATATTTTATATGGACTGGAACAGCCTCCAGACATTTTGTGAATGGTGTGTTAGTCCCAAATAAAATTTATTTGCATCAAATTCACAAATAGTTTCAGATTGACCAAAACTGCAATATTTGGCAAATAAAGTATTCATCTGAAAAATTTCATCCAGCTCTAACGTGCTCAAAACTCCTATTAACATCAGGTTCTAGGTGAACAACTAAGAGGTTTTAATAGATCTTATGAGGATGGAAAGAATCTGTTGGTTTGATATAGGGCTGGGGGAAAAATAATCCAGAACACCTTTGGTATGTGGGGTTCACATTGTATTTTAAGTAAAATCCTGTGCGCTCACATGTACAGAGAGCTGTTGTTGAATTCAGTAAATATTCCTCCAATGGTCAGATTTAGCCCTTAAGTAATCTAGACCAGGGGTCAGCAACCTTTCAGAAGTGGTGTGCCGAGTCTTCATTTATTCACTCTAATTTAAGGTTTTGCATGCCAGTAATACATTTTAACGATTTTAGAAGGTCTCTTTCTATAAGTCTATAATATATAACTAAACTATTGTTGTATGTAAATTAAATAAGGTTTTTAAAATGTTTAAGAAGCTTCATTTAAAATTAAATTAAAATGCAAAGCCCCCCGGCTCAGTGGCCATGACCCGGACAGTGTGAGTGCCGCTGAAAATCAGCTTGCGTGCCATCTTCGGCACGTGTGCCATAGGTTGCCTACCCCTGATCTAGACAAAGCTAAAGGACTTGTTGATCTCATCTATGCTTGCTTTTTGCCCTAATCCTGCAATAATATCTTCACCAGATGATCTCTCCTGTACAGTGCCCCATTGACTTTATTTGGGGTCTATGTATGGAAAAAC
Organism: Trachemys scripta elegans; assembly: GCF_013100865.1. Taxonomy (NCBI): domain Eukaryota; kingdom Metazoa; phylum Chordata; order Testudines; family Emydidae; genus Trachemys; species Trachemys scripta. The sequence continues at coordinate 59,228,912 of NC_048303.1, read as the reverse complement.
ATAATAGAAACATGCAAATAATAACATATTTGCAGACACCGACTTAATGCCCTTCATTTCTCTTTTTAATAATATCTTAATTTTTAATATCTTAATATTTTTAGAATAATTAGAGCTATGCAAATAACTGATTTTTTGGTTCTCAGGCAATCCTGAAAAAATGGGAAAAAATCATTTGGGGTTTGTCAAAGTCAGATTCAGGACTCACAATTTGTCAGACCACTCTGTTTATTAGCGAAGCACTTTGCTAATACACCCAGATAATGTGAGCCCCATGCAAGACTCAAACTATCTTATTTATACAGATAAAAGGGCGCAAACTTAACAAGATAACAAAAGGAAGCAGAACTGATAAGTTTACCTGGGGCTAGATATACATATCTTATTTCCTTACTAACTATTACCAATCTCCTGTTAATGTCCCACCATTAGCTTAAGTGGACCCATTGTTTCATACCTTAATGTTTCTCTTCCTGACAACTATATTTCAACATTCCTTATTCCTGCTTAAAGAAGCATACAGCATTTCTTTAATCCATTCTATTTTTACAATATAATTCATTCTACTTTCACAGGTTGAAATGAAAATATTTTAAATTTTTTTTGCCAAACCGAAAAAAAATGTCTTTTGGTGTGATTTTGAATATTTTCAATTTTATTTTTAATACATTAAAGGACATTTTGAAAAAAAAATTGTTTCAAACAGAAAATATAAAATCTTTCAACAATGTTGCAACAAAACACTGTGATTTGGAGGGTTGGAAGTTTCCAGCTGAAATAATTCAGCAAAACTGACACAAATTTGAGTAATGTTTTGGTTGATGAACATGTGTTTATTGTTTTTAAAAAAAAAACTGGGTGAAAATTGTATGAAAATTTCACTTAGCTCTACTTTTAAAATGCTTCTAACAAATGTGTAGTTTTCTGTAGTATCATGTTTTGCATTGCAACTAAAACAGCACTGGTGACTTCTGTGAAAGCTGAAATTTAATAATACATGATTTCTAACTTATTTGAAGTCCATTAGCTTTTATCTAGATTACTTACAACAGCATTCTCCCCAGACTGTTGTTCCTCCCTCCCAAAGTTATAAATCTCTTTAAGCATATCTAAAGGGATATAATCCTTGCACTTCAGAGAGACGGGGTGGGGGACTGGACTACAAGGAGAAAACAAAAATCTCTGGATGCATTGCTGCATATTCATGTCTAAACATCCTAGCATTTTCTTGAAGGTAAAAATGGAAGATGAGGAAAAGACATTTGTACTACAGATCAATTTTCATCAAGAGAATGGCCTTGTTGTCACTATGTATTTTTAACAGGCGTTAGTGTAGGGAAGTTCACTAGGGAGCCAGCAGGCCTAATGGGCAGGCTGCAACTCAACAATCTCCTAGACTCGTAGGATGGCCTTGTTGATCAGTCTGAGACCCTGGCAGTCAAGTTACAGTCCTTTATCCACCAGTGCTCCCTGGGTTCGCTCAGTTGGCCAGAGGAGGAGGGAAGGGTAGGGGGACCTGGGTCATCCTTCTCCATTGGTCTCAGCCCAGGGTCCAAGGAGGAAGAGGTGAGGAGAGTCTCAGTCCCCTCTCAGCTGATACACCAGACCTGCCTCCTCAGGGCTACTTCCTACCTCCCCTGTTCTCCCTTCAGTTTGGGGCATGGTCCAAGCTGTCTGCTTCTTTCCCACCAGAGGGTTGCTCACACAAACTCAGCAATTCAGGTAGTCAGCTGGGGTTTATGCAGTTCCCTTTAATATCTGGTTGTTCCCTCTTGTCAGGGAGAAGAAAGGCAGGCGGGAGGGAAGAAGGGACTCAGGCCCCTGGCCTTCTAGTCAGGTCTTACCCACAGTCCAGGCCCTTCTGTAGGTCACTCTGTCACGGAAGTTACAGCCTGGCTGCCTTCCTGCCTTCATAGCATGCAGCCATTGAAGGGATGCATGACCTGTCACAAGATGTAATGGCTGGAGTGCTTTGATAGTTCATTTCACTGCCAAGTCCTCATTCTCAATTACTGAGTACGCAGCTTCTCAGGAGAACAATTTCTGGCTGAGGTAAAAGATTAGGTGTTCTTCTCCTTCCATATTCTGGGACAATACGACCCCAGGCTGATGTCATAAGTGTCCATTTGCAAGATGAAGGGTTTTGAAAAATCAGGATGGAACAGAATAGATTCCTGAGTCAGTTGATCCTTAAATTTTCTGAAGACTGTGGCACAGTATTTAGACCACTGGACTTCCTTGGGGGGCCTCATCCTTCACTAGGTCCATCAGTGGGGTCACAATTGTGGCAAAATCTGGAATAAACCATCTATCCCTGGAAATGTTATTCCTGCCTCTTTGTTGTGGGCTCGGGCCATTCCACTAGGGTGTAGGCACTCACCAATGGGTGTAGGCACGCACCTCACTACCATATAGCCCTGGTATGTTACCTCCCAATTAGTTACGTGGCACGTGAATGGGTTAGCTGTAAGTACTGGGGTTCTGAGGGCCTGCAACACCACTGCCACATGCTTTAGATACTCATTTCAGGACTTGCTATAGATGGTGATGTCATCAATTGGGGGGGAGGGATAGCTCAGTGGTTTGAGCATTGGCCTGCTAAACCCAGGGTTGTGAGTTCAATCCTTGAGGGGGCCACTTGGGAATCTGGGGCAAAATCAGTACTTGGTCCTGCTAGTGAAGGCAGGGGGCTGGACTTGATGACCTTTCAAGGTCCCTTCCAGTTCTAGGAGATGGGATATCTCCATTTTGGTCATCAGGCTGAGGCACCTTATCAGCCTTTGGAAGGTAGCTACAATGCCATGTAAGCCAAAGGACATTGTCTTAAACTAGTAGAAGCCAAATGGCATGTAGAAAGCTATTTTCTCCAGTTTCTGGGGTCCAGGGGATCTGCCAATAACCCCTGATAGGCTGAGGCTGGTGATATAACTGGCAGCCTCTAACCACTCATCCACACTTTGCATTGGGTAGGCATTGAATTTTGACACTACATTGACTTTTTGGAAGTCTATGCAGAATCTGGTACCAATGCTATGGGACTTTGCCGCTCCCTGCGTGGCTTCTTGACTATTCTGAAGTAGTGTAGCCTGCTGCTCCTTCCACGCTGTTTTGCACACGTGTCTCAGCAATGGTCTAAAACTCTCTCACTTTTCCCCCTGGCTCAGTATTTATGTGGTGAAACAACAGGTGAAAAGCAGGTGAGCCTGTCCAGGCACTGCAGAAAAGATAACAATGAACAACTGGGCAAGTTTTCACATCTTCTTCTTTTGTTCTGTCTACAAGTCCTCTCTCACTGCAGCTTGGTCAGAACTGGGGGCTACAGAGGCCTGTGGTCCAGGTTCTAGTTCTGGGAGAAAAGGTGTTACCTGGAGCCCCTCCCAAGCTTTCCAGGCATTTAGCAGGTTGACATGGTATACCCTAGAGTCCTCCCTCTTACTGGTTGGCAAATCTCATAGTTTACTGCCCAATTTATCTGATCACTTAAAAGGGGCCTTGTGATATGGTCAACAGTTTGGATTCTGAAGTGGGGCGCATAAGTAATACCTAGTTCCCTAATTGGAACTCCCAGATGCAGATTTCCTTGCTGTAGGCTTACACTTTTCTCTATTGCACCTTCACTAGATTCTCCCTCATGAACCACCAAAGGTGTTTAATTTCTTCCTCAACCACAGTACATACTGTACCAAGTTAGTGGCTTTGGAACTTTGTTCCTCCCAGGTCTCCCGAAGGAGGTCTAGTATTCCCCTTGGCTGTCTTCCGTACAGTAATTTGAATGGAGAGAACTCTCATGATGTTTGCGGAAACTTGCAGATGGAGAACACAAGAGGTGGAAGCAATTGGTCCCAGTGGTGAAATTTCAGAGGTACAAACTTTCACAGCGTATTTTTCAGAGTCTTATTAAATCTCCCCACCAAACCATCCAATTGGTCATGGTACACTGCCATCCTTAAGAATTTTATTTTCAACAAGCCACACAACTCCTTCATAATGTGGGACATAAAGTTGGTACCATGATCCATAATTATCTCTTGAGGGATCCTCACCCAGGTGAATATTTTCACGAGCTAGGGGAAAGGGCTGCCACCTTTTGGAGCAGAGCGGAATTGCCTTGGGGTACCGTATGACATAGTCTAATATGTGCTGCACTCTTCTCTAAGGGGCCCATTAGGTCCATGCTGATCCTCTCAAATGGTATCCATACCACAAGAAGGAATATCAGCAGGTCCTGGGGTACCTTCTCTTGACTGGGCAGGAGGCGCAGTATTCTTGTACCACCTTGTGGACACCTGGCCTATAGAAGCTAAGCATCACTTGATCAAGTATTTTCTCCCGACCAAGAGATCTCCCACAGAGTATTACATGTGCCAATTGTAATATTTCCCCGCAGTACTTCTTTTGGATAAGAAGTTGTTTCCAATCTGATGACGTTTTATTTCCCTTTTAACTCAAAGGGCGGCCATTGCTTCAGGAATTATTGTTCCACTAACTCCCTGTTAACCCACATGAGCTGTTCATAGGCTTGGCTTAACATTAGGTCATTTTTCTGCTCTTCCACAGAAATCAGTCTTGTCTGAATAGAGATCAGTCTGCATTACCTTGCTTAGTCCCTCCTGTGATTCATCTACCCTGAGAGAAGTTTGGCCTGCCCCCTAGTGGAGGTATTGTCTGAGTATTCCGATGTTCCTTCCCCTGGGTCCTCATCCTTCGCTTCACCCAGTATAGCTTGAACTCCCACTGCCCGTCATCACTGGCATCATTGCCTGTCCCATTCTCAGGCTTTATTAGATCTCTAAAAAACCTCCAATCCCACCTGATTATCAAAGGGTATGCATGGTTCCAGGCTACTCCCATGCAGCTTTACTCACTATAGTGCCGCATCCTCAGCTTCATCTTCTTCATAGGGTAATGGTGCACATCCCTGTGGATGCACTATAAATAGGTGGTGCCAGTGGAAATTGTTTCCCACCGGACTCGTCCTCACCAGAATTTGGCAGAAACCTAAATCTATCAGTCCTAGCACCTTCACACCATTGACTAGTATGGACACTAATAGTTCCTTCTGCCCCTACTTACTTGACCAAAAAGACACTCTGTGTATGGGCAGTTTTGGTGGAAGTTGCCTGCATGCAAAGCAATCCCATCATTGAGGGGGGCTCAGCTTGGTATCCTGTACCTGCTGCCAGTTGAAGGAAGTGGCTGCTCACAAAGCCAACCACACTCCCTAGGCCCGGACACTGGTGGGGGAGTGTCCATCCACCACTCTTGATCCACAGCTCTGTCCTTGCTGGGATCAGGTTGCAATTCCTTCTCACATCCCCTTTTCTTGTTCTCCCTTCCACTGCCTGTGTCAGCTGAGGCAGAGTCACACTACTTGATGGAGATGCTCTGCCATAGGCCTCATAGTGGGATAATTCTCAGCTAAAGTGATGGCCTCAGATGGGGGATTCAGAATGGTGTTGCATCACCCACTCCTGTCCCCTGGCCAGGAGAATCTGGGTAAACTGCTCAATTGGACTATTCTTTTGGTTACTTACTCTCCTGTTTTCTCATCGGGCTGAAGCCATCACCAACAATGTTCTCTCAGGCACTGGGCCACCGTCCGGGGTCATGCCCCATCACTGGTGGTGAGTGTCAGCCAAAATATTGAAGGTGTCTAAGATGGCCAGTAAGTTGGGGGTAGACTTTGTTCAGCCATCACATTGAGACTCCAGTACACAGTCTGGGCTGTTCCTGTTAAGTAGGGGGCTAGCAGAGTGGCCCAACTCTCCACAGGCCAAGGGGCCATCGTAGCAACCCTTTCAAAGGTTACCAGGAATGCCTCGGGGTTATCATCTGGCCCCATTTTTGTTAGCTTCAGGGGGAGACATGGAGTCCTGCACTATCCACAGCTGAGTCATAAATACCCACAACATAGTTTACTGAAGAAAGAAAAGAAAAGAAATTACAACTGTATATTAGATTAGCACATGAATCAAGTAATTCTAAGCAGATGTTTAAAACATGCCTCAGTTGACAATTTTCATTGTACTTTAGCATTAGGGTTCCTTACTTTCCTGAAAGAAATCCAGGACGTTGGCCTCAATACAGTCCTCAAAGCCATTTTAGAAAGTGGATAATAGGGTCCTCTGACAGGATCTTCAAAGCTTTATGGGTCAGATCATGTCCTACACCAAAAAGACCTGCAGAAGACTCAAAAAACACTGCAAGTTTCAACTCACTCAGGTTCCTTCAGATCAGATCAGATCTTGAGCTATTCTGGAAAAGTAAAGTATTTATTAGAAGTCACAGTTTTTCCATACTACTTCCTCAGACTCCTTTTCCTAATGATAGTGTTGACCCCTTTGAAAAGGATAAAAACACATTCCCCCCTCTCCCCACACCGGTGAGGATGATATACTAAAGCTAAGAGGGGGAGCAGAATTAATATTATTCTTTGTAAGAAAACTCTTGCAGAAACTTTCCTCTGCCCTTGTTTACAATGTGGTTCAAAGACCTGAGCTGAACTTTCCCTAAGAAAGTTATAAAACTGTGTTTTCCCATCCACACTGGCAATAAACATTTGTATTATTTATAACACAAGCTCCTTTAGCCAAGGCAAAGAACTATGTGCTCTCATACTCATTCTTGTAGCGTAGGTGGGCCCTATGCTTTCTAAAAATATCAAGCATGTTGTCAGTGTTGAATAAAAAATAGCTTTCATGAATAATAAGAGTTAATAGTTCTTGTTTGGAGGAAGAGAGACAAGAAATTACAAGGCATTTTATCTTTACGCAACCCACTGTGGTAAGCTGCCTCCCTTCCTTGATCAGGTTGTTACAAAACAATGTCTCATCATTCTCCGAAGTCACAATTTGTACATGGGGTTGAGTGGGCAGCAGTGGAAGGGAGTTATTTTCAGTTTTAGTCTTTATGGGAAGTTACTGTGGGCTTTTTTATACTTTGGCCACTATAGTGGCAGAGCTACGGTGCTGTAGCACCATAGTGTAAATGCTTCCTACAGCGACAGAAAGGGGGTTGCCAACACTGTAGATAATCCACCTCCCTGAGTGGTGGTACCTAGGATGATGGAAGCATGCTTCCATCAGCTTGGCTGTGTCTATGCCAGGAACTAAGTCGGCATAGCTACAGCACTCAGGGATGTGAATTTTTCACACTCCTGAATGACATAGCTATGTTAATCTAAATTAAGTGTAGGCCAGGCCTGTGAAAATATTGCATCCAGAAACTTAGTTTAAAAAAATCTGATTTAAAAGTGGGGACATTATTTTAATTATCTAATTTTGAAGCTAGACTTCTACTCTCTTATGAAAAACACTTTTTCTCATCTAAAAATAGAAATTGAAAAGACCATCCCTCTTCCTTTCTGGATATAAGTGACTGACTTCATAAAAATCTTCAATGTAAGGATTGGGAATGAGGTACTTAGAAGAGGTACGTAATCAGAGAGGAAGCATCGTCTTGTGGATAAGCTTCTAAGGAAATCTGGATTCAGGTTCCAGGTTTGCTGTAGACCTCCTGTGTGACCTTGGGAAAATCACTTAAGGCCTTTTCCTCCTTTCACTTACATTGGTGAAAATTGGGAATTACTTCACTGAAGGCAATTGAGTGTCACTTGAGTAAAAGTCAGGTGAGAATCAGACCCATTATCTGTCACATGGAGATAATATTAAATTTGTCACACCTAGAAATACTCAAAAAATGTCAAACGTTTTTTATCAACATTCTTTGTTTTGTTTCAAACTTCCAAATTTTTCATGAAAAATTGTCCATTTTAGAATTTTTTCACAAAATGTTTCATTTTAAAAATAGTTTAACGGTTTTTATTTCTCTTTGTTTTTCTTTTTTTCCAAGTCATTTTCAAGAAACTTTTTTTAATGATTTGGGGGGAAGGAAAAAGGAAAAATTATACAAATTTTTGGGAAAAAAGCAAGGGAATTCATTTATTTTACATGAAAAATAAATAATTTTCAATCCTGAGAAACAAAAACAATGTTGAAATTTTTCACAAAATTGTTTGTTCATTTTTTGACCATCTGTATTTCCGTCCTTTGTCTGAGCTAGTCTCTGCTACAGAGGCTTTGCTGATATAGCTATTCTGGCTTACAGGGCTGCCCAGAGGATTCAGGGGGCCTGGGGCAAAGCAATTTCGGGGGCCCCTTCCATAAAAAAAAGTTGAAATACTATATTCTTGTGGGGGCCTCTGTGGGACCCGGGGCCTGGGACAAATTGCCCCACTTGCCCCCCTGGGCAGCCCTGCTGGCTTTACTATATCGACAAAGCCCTGTAGTGGAGATGCTGCTCCTAGGGGCAAACAGTTATTTTGTGTGCACACTTAAACCCCTTCCCCAAACAACATAAATTACTCCAGTAAAAGGACATACCACTAACCAGCGTAGTTATGTTGGCAAAACTTTGTAGTGTAGACATGGCCTCTTTTTGTCTATTTAGGCCCTGATCCTGCAAAGACTTATGCCAGATCTACACTACAAACTTTCATCAGCATAGCTAAGTTGGTCAGCTGTTTGAAAAAATGTGATTTGTGACTGACATAGCTGCACTGGCAAGTGTAGATGGCTAAATCACACTTTTGCCAGTGTAGCTTATTTTGAATGGGGGGTGGGATAGGGGTTAAGCTTTGCCAGTACAAGCTGCAACTACACAAGAGCATTTGTCAATATAGTATACTGTTATAGCTATGCTGGCAAAGCCTTCCAAGTGTAGCCCTGGCATTATACATGCTTAACTTTATATGTTGTGAATAGTCCTATTGAAGTCAGTGGGACAGCTCACAGAATGTAAAGTTAAGGACATGTGTGAGGACTCAGCTACATGTAAAAGTTACTGCTTTAGCTCTACCAGTATAATTAAAGCAATACAAGTCCCCAGTGTGGATGTAGTTATATCAATATAAAAGTGCCTCCCTGTATAAGCTTATTCCCTTAAGGCAAGGGAAATAATAATACTGGTATAAATCACCTTTATACCAGTATAACTGTCCACAGTAAGCCTTTTTCTGATATAATAATTCTCTAGCCAAAATAGTTATAGTTTTAGCATTTTTAAGTGTAGACCATGCCTAAGTACTTGCAGGACTGGGGCCTTAGATTGTAAAACTATTGTCACAGTTTAAGGCAACTACACCTGTATCTTCCCTCAGTGGTTCAGCAAGGGCAGCCATTCTCAGGCTTCCAGCTCCCTAGCTGTTGCCTTTTTGGATAAGGAAATGAGTCTCACCCTCTCACCATGGTATTTTCAGCCTAGGAAATCCACTTCACGCATATTGTTCCACAAAGACCCTTGAACTTCCTCAGATCTTCCAGAGATTGCATTAATTTTGTCTTCTGCTAAAGAAGTTCCGTACAAGCTCACAATAGTAGATAAACATTTGCCTTTCCAACAGAATGTATCCCTAAGGTATTAACCCTAATTCATTAAGGTTTAATTTAATTCAAAAAGGCTTGTTCAGGATATTACAAGATACTGTCAATCTGTCACAACCATCACTAAGGCTATGTCTACACTACAGAGTTAAGTAGATGCAAGTTACGCCGATGATAAAAAAAAATGATATAATTACATTGCTTGTGCATGTTCACACAATGCTCCATCTGTCAGTGGAGTGAGTCCACAGTTGATGCTCTAGCATCGATAGTGAGAGCAGTGCACTGTGGGTAGCTATCCCCCTATGCAACTTGCCACCTTCTGCAGCTAGGAGTGTGGGAAGGTGGAGTGGATGGCAATGCATCATGGGTGTGGGATCAACGTCCCATGATGCAAAGTCCATGGACTTCGGACTACATTTTGTGCCATTTTTCAATGGACCCTGTTTACTGTATGTCTGCCATCTCTGCCTCAAACGATGGATCCTGCACTGCTCTCTACTGTTGTGGTCAGTGTTATAAACACAATGCGACTGATCATGCAGTGTATCATGAGCTCCAAATCTGAACAGGAATCTGTGGTGCCTACCCTGCTGTGTGTCATGGAAAGAAACAACAACAGTTATTTTTGGCACCTATGGAGCAGCTGCACATGGTGGACTGTCGGTAATAGGCTCAAGAAACAAGCACTGAATGGGGAGATCACATCATTATGCAGGTCTGGGATGATGAGCAGTGGCTGCAGAACTTCTGGATGTGCAAAGTCACCTTCCTGGAACTGTGTGCAGAGCTTGCCTCAGCACTGCGATGCAAGGACACCAAGATGAGAGTTGTCCGCTCAGTGGAGAAGCGTGTGGCGATCGCTATGTGGAAGCTGCCAACTCCAGTTTGCTACCGGTCAGTCACAAAGCAGTTTGGAGTCAGGAAGTCCACCGTTGGGGTTGTGTTCACGCAAGTGTGCAGGGTCGTTAATCACATCCTGCTATGAAGGACTGTGACTCTTGGAAATGTGCATGAAATAGTGGATGGCTTTGCGGCAATTGGATTCCCCAACTGAGGTGGGGCGATAGATGGCACACATATCCCAATTTTGGCCCCTGACCATCTTGCGATGAAGTACATCAATAGAAAGGGGTACTTCTCTATGGTATTGCAGGCACTTGTGGATCACTGGGGTCATTTCACTGATATCAGCACAGGGTGGTCAGGGAAGGTGCATGGCACATGCATCTTCAGGAACACTGGCCTGTACAGAAAGCTGCAAGCAGGGACTTTCTTTCCAGATCAGAAGATTCCAATGTTGGAATGCCATAGTGATCCTGGGAGATCCAACATACCCCTTATTCCCATGGCTTATGAAGCCTTACACAGGAAACCTGGACAGCAGCAAGGAATCCTTCAACAATAGGATGAGCAGATGCAGAATGACTGTTGAATATGCGTTTGGTAGACTAAAAGCTCGCTGGCACTGACTTTATGGCAGGTTAGACCTAAATGAGGAAAATATTCCTATGGTTATAGCAGCCTTCTGTACACTGCATAATATTTGTGAGGCTAAGGGTAAAAAATTTCCCCAGGCATGGAGGCAGATCACCTGGTTCCTAATTTTGAGCAGCCAGATACCAGGGCTATTAGCAGAGACAATGGGGAGTTATTTGAATCAGGGAGGCTTTGAGGCACCATTTTGACAATGAGCACCAGTAATGTGTCTTTCTATAAAGCATTCTGCCATGCTTTGTTAACTTGCCCCCTTGCATGAAAATTGGGATGATTGCTTCTTGACTGTGATTTGTAGTCTGCAAATGTACCAATTGCCACTGTTTATTAATTCCAGCAGCAACCACTGTGTGTAGGAGACAAATAAAGATCGATTATCTTTCAGAGAGTTTTTTTTTTACTAAATAGCAATAAAAAACACACACAGAAAACATTTGGTTGAAAAGGAGATAACACTGAAGGGCACTCCCCCAATGGAGGTTCTCATAGCTGGGTGTAACTCCAGTTATCATTTTGGAAGCTGTCTAAAAGGGTGGAGTGAATGGGGTACTGCAATGGGCTGGGAAGATGCAAGGAATGTGTGGGAGGAGTTTGGGGAGGGCATGGAAAGCAGTCCTGTATGGGCTGCGGGGCATGATTAGGGGCTTCAGCATCTTTGTTTTCTGCTCCATCACTTTTATCATCCACTGCTGGTGCTCCTTCCTCTCCTGCCTATCTATTTTAAAATGTTCATTAACTGTCTCTCTTCATGCCCTGTGTTCTTGTTTTGCAGAGTCAGAGGATTAGAAACATGTCCTCCTTGCTTCTTCTCAGTCACTTCCTTATCTGGCAGAGGTGCTCGACCAGTGTGTAGGGGGTTCCCCTGAAGGCCACAGGTACAGAAGCACCAGAAACAGTAAACAGAAGCATGATTGTTAGTGCATTCGCAGCATTGAATCATAATAGTAAAATACACCTCTTTCTCACTGTCCCTTGGCAAGCACACAGCTCGGCGAATGCCCTAAACATGGTGAGTTTGGCCCAGGGAAAGAGGGGACGTTCAAGATAATGCAAAGAGTCTTTGTGGTTTTTTAAGGGGATCACTGCAAGCGACTAGGGACAATATCGTAAATTCTGCCACCATTTTCCACAGATTGGGGTCATTGAAGCTGATATCTCACTCCTGTGATTAAGCAAGGATGCATCTTCTACATGCCTGATGCTTCAGACTGGGTCCCTATGCTGCTCGCCTGTGTGCCGCTTTGGTCCCTGCTCAACAGATTGCCAATTGGCACGGGAAAGTTTCCTACAACAGGGAAAGGAACAAAGCAGTTCTGCCAAGGAACCATAGGCATAGGATTGGTGAGTACCTCCAGGAAAGTTTCCTAGAGAGCTCTCTGGAGGATTCCCGTGAAATCTTGGTGTACATTAACACACTATTCTGCCTCACTGCTTAGCTGTACAGGAGAATGTGAAGCAGATGCAAACACAGCTAGTCTTGTACATTTCTATCTCTTAACCCATTTCTAGTATATAACAAAGCAAAGAACAGCTCTACCTCATGTAACCGAGCAGCTCAAAATGAAAAATCACTCAAAATGATCATTTATCAGAGCTCCCATTCCTATATCCTGCACACCAGAGTCAGAGTGCTGGGACCGGCATTGGGGTTGAGAAGAGGTCTTGGCTTGCCACAGTACCGGACAAACCTGTCGTCTGTCCCATCTCATCCTACAACTCCACTTCCTCATCCCACTTTGTCCTCGGGGTTCAGTCTGCGGGCTGCTGTTCCAGCCCCTCCAAAGTGTCCATGGGGCTCTTGGTGGTGGAGATGGGGTTGCCACCGAGGATGGCGTCCAGCTCCTTATAGAAGCAGCAGGTCTTTGGTGCAGCACCTGAGCAATGGTTTGTCTCCCTTGCCTTCTGGTATGCCTGCCTCAGTTCCTTTATCTTCGTATGGCACTGATGCATGTCCCGTTCATAGCCCTTATTGAACATGCCACGAAAAATCTGACCTGAGGTATCGAAGTTCCTACGGCTGGAGTGGAGCTGGGACTGCACAGCCTCCTCTCCCCACAGACCTAGGAGATCTAACAACTCTTGCGTGCTCCAAGCAGGAAAGCATTTGCTGCATGGAGCTGCCATGATCAGCTGGGAAGATGCAATGTGAATTCTCCACACCCAGTAAACAGGAAGTGGAATTTCAAAAATTCCTGGGCCTTTAAAGGGGGAGAGGCAGATGCCTGTGTACCTGGGTGCATTGCAGCGGAGTTCAAGCTGTTGACTAGAGTGGTCAGAATGAACATTGTGGAACAACGTTGGAGGCCATTTACAGCAACGTATCGAAGTGCAATGTCTACACTGACACTTTGTGGATCTAACTTTGATGCAAAAAGCTCTATGTTTCTTGTTGAGCAGGAGAGTTTTGTTGGCGGTAGGAGCATTGTAGTGTGTACACATCCACTGTTTTATCAATGATAGCTGACTTTTGTCAACAAAACTCTGTAGTATAGACAAGGCCTTACTATGTGTCTGTATAGTGCCTTGCAGAAGAGGGCCCTGAGCTTTATTGAAGTCTCAAGCACGATAGTAATACAAATAAACAATTTGTTTTATTGTTTCAGAGTAGCAGTCATGTTAGTCTGTATCCGCAAAAAGAACAGGAGTACTTGTGGCACCTTAGAGACTAACAAATTTATTTGCGCATAAGCCACGAAAGCTTATGCTCAAATAAATTGTATTGTTGTTAGACATACTAATTATTTAATAGTTTAACAATAAAATACACAACTTGATGTTAGCCAATGTCTTTAACACCACATTTTGTTTCTGTTCCTTCTTATTTTCCTTACAGATGTTACATTATCAGAAAGTTAGTATTTCATTAGCTTTTCATAATAGCTGTTTTTTCCAAATGCTCAGCAAGTGAGTAAGATGTGTGAATGTGCTGTGATAGTTTGGCACATTTTTCCTCCATCAATCAACATTGTATGGTTCTGTAAGCCATTCCTGAGTTTTAGGAGGTTTAAAGGTTAGCATTTTTCCTGTGATGTGATCCCCAGTGGGCCCAATCCTGAGTTAATCTTTCTTTCCTTTTTTATTAATGATATTCCATATCATTATTACCCAATAACATATGAACAAAAGTAAGTGGGAGGGACAGAAGCAACTATTTATATATATTCAATATAGCCTAATTTTTGGTAGTAGTAGCTGATCTTTTCTCATACTACATATTGGTAAATGGAGAATGTGACATTTATTTTTAAAGGGTTCAGTGTAGCGTTTGAAATAAAAATAAACACTTAGGGTATTCATTTTGATTACATAAATTTTACCCAGCAATGATGGAGTAACTTTCCCCAATATCCGTTTGTTTGCTGCTTCTAATTCAAAGAATAGGAGAGACTGGCTGAGTTTCATTATCAGGAATTTTATTACAGCAATCACCATTTTCTTTGATATTTCAGGATCAATTTTTCTTCTGTCTCAGCTGAGGACTAATATTTCAGATTTGTTGACGTTGAGTTTTATAATCTGATATTTTCACAAATTCTGTCCAAATATAAAATCATAGGGAAAGTGGATGGTAGATATTCCATATATAAAGTTATATATGTGTATTTGAGATGTGATGGGATTTCTCGTTGATTAAGATGCCTTCTTGCATGCACATTTTCTGGGTCAGCAGTTCTGTAAATCTGTGACTAGTAATGGTGAGTCAGTTTGTAATTTTTATTATTAATGTTGTAGGTCAGTTTTTTACAACTGTAAATATAATGACAGGTTTCAGAGTAGCAGCCGTGTTAGTCTGTATCCGCAAAAAGAACAGGAGTACTTGTGGCACCTTAGAGACTAACAAATTTATTAGAGCATAAGCTTTCGTGGACTACAGCCCACTTCTTCGGATGCATATAGAGTGAAACATATATTGAGGAGATATATATACACACATACAGAGAGCATGAATAGGTGGGAGTTGTCTTACCAACTCTGAGAGGCCAATTAAGTAAGAGAAAAAAACTTTTGAAGTGATAATCAAGCTAGCCCAGTACAGACAGTTTGATAAGAAGTGTGAGAATACTTACAAGGGGAGATAGATTCAATGTTTGTAATGGCTCAGCCATTCCCAGTCCTTATTCAATCCTGAGTTGATTGTATCTAGTTTGCATATCAATTCTAGCTCAGCAGTCTCTCGTTGGAGTCTGTTTTTGAAGTTTTTCTGTTGTAAAATAGCCACCCGCAGGTCTGTCATAGAATGACCAGACAGGTTAAAGTGTTCTCCCACTGGTTTTTGAGTATTATGATTCCTGATGTCAGATTTGTGTCCATTAATTCTTTTGCGTAGAGACTGTCCGGTTTGGCCAATGTACATGGCAGAGGGGCATTGCTGGCACATGATGGCATATATCACATTGGTAGATGTGCAGGTGAACGAGCCCCTGATGGTATGGCTGATGTGATTAGGTCCTATGATGATGTCACTTGAATAGATATGTGGATAGAGTTGGCATCAGGCTTTGTTACAAGGATAGGTTCCTCGGTCAGTGTTTTTGTTCAGTGATGTGTGGTTGCTGGTGAGTATTTGCTTTAGGTTGGGGGGTTGTCTGTAAGCGAGGACAGGTCTGTCTCCCAAGATCTGTGAGAGTAAAGGATCATATTTGAGGATAGGGTGTAGATCTCTGATGATGCGATGGAGAGGTTTTAGTTGGGGGCTGAAGGTGACCTCTCAGAGTTGGTAAGACAACTCCCACCTGTTCATGCTCTCTGTATGTGTGTATATATATCTCCTCAATATATGTTTCACTCTATATGCATCCGAAGAAGTGGGCTGTAGTCCACGAAAGCTTATGCTCTAATAAATTTGTTAGTCTCTAAGGTGCCACAAGTACTCCTGTTCTTTTTGTAAATATAATGACTCTGTGATCCTTTGCATGGCTGTTAAAGATAGTGGGAGTGCATTAATTGAGTGTGCTAATGAATTGATTAAGAAGCAGGGATGATTTAAAAAAGAAATGAAGCTGCAATTAGGGAAGGAGGTCTTGTTATTGTGCTCACTTTCTATGCCTTCCCTACAATAAAGGTGTATGAAAATGGCTATCTTGATGTCAAAATGCACATTTTGCAGAGAAGAACATAGCCTCTGATGAAGAATGGAATTTGCTAGGCTGCAAAACTCTATTTCTGTGGCAGAATTAGGAAATGGAAAGGCTGTGATTCAGTGTATATTTTAATTGCATTTAGGATAGAGCATTATATCTAATTACTTACCAAAAACTGCTTTAAAAGAACACTGAGGCTGCAAAGTCAAGCACTCAAAAGTTAGGAAATGTCATAATTAAGGTTGCTTGTTCCAGTTTAATTTGGTCTCCTTGTGCGTATGGATTATCATACAGTCTCTAATTTCATGATCACACACTATTTTTGTTACAGGACCCCTGCCTCATTTAGTGCACAGAATGGATGGTGCTCAATGAATGAGCACTTATTCAGAATTCTGTTTTATCCTCGTTGTTCAGTGTGTGCTTTGTGCCTTATGTACAGCACATTTTCTGCTCTGAATACAGAATTATTAATTTCCCCAGGGGCTCATCCTTATAGCATCTGAGTGCTTCACAAATATTAATTAAGTTGTCTGCACAAGATCCCTGTGAGATGCTTATTACTGTAACATCTGAGTCCTTCACAAATATTAATTAAGTTATCTGCACAAGATCCCTGTGAGGTGTGGAATATTATTATCCTTTTACACATGGGGAACTGTGGCACAGAGAAATTAGGGTCAAAAGTATCCACTAATTTTGGGTGCCCAAACTGAGATGCCTATGGCCTGTTTTTTCTTAGCATTTTTATTTGTACAGATTACAACAGCTCTCCCTGTGACTGCAGTTGCAATTGTGAATGAGAATTCTGCAAATCAGACCCCAGATGTCTCAAACTGGGCACCCAAAAATGGTTAGGCCAGGTCTATGCTACAGACTTCTGCCATTATAGTTTGTTGTTTCTATTGCTAAGTGCTGCTGTGTAACTCCTGTGTAACTCTCACCAGCCGAGGGCAGTGTGTTGATTCAGCAGATCTCAATGTTACTCATAAGGAAAGACTACAGGCTTGGTTCGATGGCAAAGGTATTAGGCCAACATGGTATTAGTGCCCTGGCTCAATGATTACAGGTACACTGACACATGTATGTCTGACACAAGTGATTTTTCAGCTACTCTGTTCTGTATAAGGCAGACAGCACTAAGCGCTGCGCTGCCACCACTAGCTGAAAGAGGGAGAGATTGAAATTAAACTTGTTTAAGATAAAAATAGGGTAAAGACAATGAATCATAGTGTTAGGGTATGCTTAGATATTGATAGTTGTTTATAATTATAAAGCTTTAATAATTAATATAGTTTTAGGTGGTTATGGCTAGCAATGACAAGATGGCAGTGGCAAGCACTCACAGTCAGAGAAATCCAAATTGGAGGTCTCAGAGAAATTTAGCCAATAGCAAATAGGCCGAGGGGAAACAAGGATCACTCCAAAACCTGAATGGAGGGGTCAGTTAAGCATAACACAGGTTCTCAGTCAGGTCCAGCTTCTAAGGTGCAGGTTTTCAATCAGATCCAGTTTTGATTGACAAATAGAGGGCTTAAACCTGATTGGTAAAAATGTTCAGGATTGAAAAAATAACCAATCAGAACAGGCCAAAAATCTGTACATAAGGAAGAGAACTGACAGGCTTTTGTCAGTCTGTGTCAGAGGAAGAAACTGGAGTGAGTGAACATTACAAGAATCATCAGGAGACATCAGACACTGAAGATAAGAGCCAAAATCATTGAAGAAAGAAGAATAAAGGCAGAAGCAAAGAAGCAGCAGCAACAATAACATCAGTCCTGACAGATCAGAAGGATCTAGAGAGAGAAGAGGGACAGAAGACTGTGGAGAAGCAAGCATGATGACTGTCACATAAGGAATATCTAGAATGTATGAATGGGTGTTTTTGAGATTATAAAGCTGGATGATTGTGTGTGTATGTTTTGTTGTTATATGCATTGTCTTTAATGTTTAAGAACTTGTCAACACCAGCACTGGTCATTGCAAATAAAATGTAACCTCTTAAAGCTATTTTCTAATTGTAGGATATTGCAATTAGAGGTACTTAAATGTGTATCTGTGCTAATAGAATTTTATGTCTTTGTTAAAAGAATGTGTGGTTTTATTTCTTTTATTATGTTTTAGATTTGCTGTGTTTTCATAATATTATGGTTTAGATGTACTATATTAAGAAATCTCATGTAAAATAAAGGTTATTTTTGTTTTTGAAGAATTGCTGCCAGGGTGTCAATCCTTTGAGTGGAAGGCTGTATCCATGTCCTCCTGCGGTTAAGAGAATTAGTCTAAGTTCTCCACAGCTTGAAGGGAAGCCCCCTGCCAATTTCTCTAGGGCAGGCTTACCCCATTTCACTACCAAAAACAGACAAACTGAGCATTAAATTACAAATATAGGCAGGCCACTATAGGGGTTCCTGAAGTCTGATTTTTTGGGGGTAACATGCCCACGACAAGGTAGTGACTCAATCAACATAACATAATGCTGTCCCTTAGGTCAGTATAAAGATGCCCATCCTTCCACTCTCGTTTTATATACTGATACAAGTTACATATTACATTCCATATGCTTTTTGTTAATATCCTGTGCCTTGTACCTGCTAATTTGAACAAAATATCCTCATCCATTATCCTGTCATTCCATACTTACCTTGCAAGGGGTCAGTGTGGCCCTCTACCATCTTTCAGGAATTTGTTTACATAGTTACTTGAGAACTCTGGGTGTTATTCCATCCTCTCAGGTCAGAAATATGCTTACTGAGTTAGCTAATACCTGGTTTGTTACCATTCTGCAAAGGCCAGCCTACTTTGGTTCACACAATTCACCATGCCTAGGGTTCCAGCAAGGTCTACATAATTATGTCAATCAGGGATGTGAGGAAGTGTGATCCCTGACTGACATAGCTGTACTGGCAGAATTCTGCAGTGCAGATGCAGCCATACTGACAAAGCTGTGCTTTTACTGCCATAGCTCGTTACGCTTGTGGGAGGTGGTCTTACTAAAACAGTACAAAGCAGTTTTGCAGTATAGGTGCAGCCACACTAGGAATGCTTTGCCATTACACTTTATAGATATTCCTGTACTGGTACAGTGTTCCTAGTGTAAACGTGGCCTTTATAACCCCCTGTGAAAAATTTGGTTTAAGTGACTTGCCCAGAATCACATAGGAACTCTGTAGCAGAGGCAGAGATATAATCCACTTCTCCGGGGCTACATTAAACTGCATTAAACGTGAGACCATTGTGACAATCAGAGTCCACACAACCCAAGGGGAGAACAGAAGGTTTAAATGCCCAAAATAAGCAGTGAAATCAACTGATTGTATACAATGTTATTTGTACCTTAAAAATATATTGAGTAAGATCTTTTATGAAAGCTTGTAATGTTCTAAACTAAGTAATCATTATGAGATATGTATAGAGGCTATGGTTATGAATGTATGCATTTGTGTATATAGAGAACTGTGCTCATAAACTTCAACTCCACCTCACAGCATGGCAGTGCATGATCAGACAGGGAGAGGCACCTCCCAAGCTAAGTGTTTACACAAAACTGGACTCAAGTAATGATCCATTGTACAACCCAGGAAAAGACAATGATGGACCATTAGAGTTAATGGAAATATATTGAGATAACTGGAAATTTCCCCACTTTGAATGTCTACAGTGACTAGGAAAAAAAATGCAAACCCTTGTAAAATGGAAGGGGTTTGACATGAAATCTATCCAGAACCTGATGGTTAGCATCTAAGCAAGAAGCTGTCTGTGAAACACTGAATCCCCCCTATAGCTAGGAGGTATGCTGGGAAACTGTTCAAATGCAATAGATATTGTATTAGAAGGGATTTTATCTAATACGGAAGTGTAAAGCCTGAAGTGTGTCTTTGTTTATTTTCAGTATAACTTGTATATGTTTGCTTTCCCTCATTATTTCATCTTTGAATCAGTGTTTTTTCTATAAAATAAACTTTCTATTTTTATCCCAAGCAGGTCTCTAGTACGTAAACTGTGTGGAGTGTGTGCGCTATAGTGAACTGATGACTGGAGGGCTGGTTTCATACCTTCAAGGTGAGGAACCAGAGAGGAATGGTTCAAGTGTCTGATAATTAAGAACTCAGGGAGGATGGATTTGGGAAGATTCGAGACTGGAAGAGCTATTAGTGTCATCCTGCAAGGAGTACTAGGTCCATGAGAGCCAGGGTGAGACCTTGTGTTTGTTGGCTGGCTACTGGAGTCAGCATCTGACCCATAGTCACACAGCACCAATGCACCCTGAAGTTACAGGGCATGTGGTGACAGAATCCCTTACTGAACTGGATGATCCCCAAAATATCACAACCATCCTTTCTCTTCCTGCAATCGTCTGCCGCATTCACTATTGCCTGTGACTTTGTGGCTTGCCATTGCTGCTGTGGCTGCTGCTGAAAGAGGAGGCTGCTGCTAGCATTGCTGCTGCTGGTGAGTGGGAGAGCTGGATGGAGCCCTCCCCATATTTCATCCACTCTTGCTCCTGATGTTGAAGACCATCTGCTGGCCTACTTCCTTGCCAGCCTCCACTCACCTATCCTGGGACTCCTACTGCAACAGGGACTCTTATAACAAGCACATGTGGATGCACATGCCCTCCCTTGGATTTTCCTTCCCCTTCTCTTCCCACAGTTTGTATTTGGCTGAGGGGCCGCCTTCTCCTCCTTCTGTCCATGCCTCCACTGCCCTGCCCTAGGCCCTCATTGCTATATATTTGCCTGTTCCTCTTGCCCCACACAGGGCCCCCTTTGCTATTTTGTTACTTGCCCTGCCCAGAGCCCCTCCTTCACTGTTTGATCCCTGCCCCACTCAGGACCCTTCCCTTTGCTGTCTGGTACCTGCCTTACCCATGCCCCCACCTCATGGTTTTGTACTCACCTTCCAAACCCAGCACCCTCCCCTTTTGCTATTTGTTCCCTGCATGACCCAGCCCCCCCCTTGCTGTTTGTTTCCTGCCTCCCCTGCCCCATCAAGCCCCACTTGCCCCAGGCACCTGTGATTGCCCCCCACCATTTTGTTTCATCTGCACTCCCTCACACTTACAGCTGCCACTAATCCAGTGCAGTCAGGAGTCATTCCCCCCCCCCCCCCCTTGTGCTCCATTGCCCTCCTTGCTTTATTTCATTAACCCCTCCAGTTTGTTTGCACCCTTCTCCCCCACCTATAGCCTCTATTTTCCTTACCCTGACCCTTCCCTTTATCATTTCTACCCTCCCTTCCAATGGCTGTTCCTGCCACCTGCCCTCAATGGTGAACACTGACTCAGCCACGTGTGTGACTTCTGCTTCGGTGGCCTCATCCATGGGGAGTCTGAGGGAGGGGGATCCCTGGCCAACCCTTATAGCATGGCACAGTAGGATACCTACCTGTGGTGCACCACACTTTATAGCTACCCAAGTGCTGCTGGTGAGTATGCACAGCGCTGACACAAGTAGCCAAGTATTCATATACCTAAGCAATACAGAAACTTTGGTGGCTATATTTCAAAGTAATTTATGTTGACCAAACTTTGTATTGTAGACATAGCCACACTATCAAGATTGCTGAACTCCCTGGAACCATAGCAGGACAAGTCAGGGCTGGTCTACACGGAGTTTTTCCACTCATTTAATTAACCCAGTTTAGTTGAAGTGGACACACTTCAATTAAAGTTGTTTTGTATCAGTGTAACTTATGTTGGTAAACCAGGATAAGGCCATGTCTACACTATGGCAACTATACCGGCACAATTATGACATCATAGTGAGGGAGGCATATATTGTGTTTTTTATTTAGATAAAAATAGAGCCACACCATTCACTCTCTGTGCATGACTGATCATATTTCTTATATTTTAATAGATCCCATAGCTATTTTTAGAAGAGGAAAAGGTTTTTCCCTGTTTTTGGCCAAAATGTAATATTCCCCACTCCTCAGTACTGAGCAGTTAGGCCCTAGATGAGAAGGGGAGTCCAGGGAGAAAAGTGAGAAGAGGCTTGAATGGCAAGAAGGGAAGCAATTGAAAGGACTAGGATAACAAAGTAAATATGAACGATAGAGAGAAAGGTAAGAAAGATGAAATACTTCCATACAATGATAAACACCTAGATAAATTACCATTGTGGAGCTCCAATGGCTATATAAAAGAAAAGAGAACGATGGTGGAAACATAGAATGCAAGACTGAATATAATAGCAACAGGGGAATAGAAGACTGACAAGAAAATAGACAATGCCTTGTTTAAGGCCATGTAGACCAGTGGTTTTCAAACTGTGGGTCGCGACCCATTACCGGGTCGCAGAATGTAAGGCACTGGGTCATGGCGGCTCTGGTCAGCACTGCCAACCGGACTGTTAAAAGTCCCATCGGCAGTGCTGCTTGGCTAAGGCAGGCTACTGCCTACCTGTTCTGACACCACACTGAACCCCAGAAGCGGCCAGCAGCAGGTCTGGCTCCTATGCAGGGGGCCCATGGGGCTCCGCGTGCTGCCCCCGCCCCAAGCACCGGCTCTGCAGTCCCATTGGCCGGGCTGAGGGGGGCAGTGCCTGCGGGCGAGAGATGCCCGGAGCTGCTTGCGCACCTCTGTCTAGGAGCTGGACCTGCTGCTGGCTGCTTCCAGGGTGTAGCGTAGTCTGCGGTGTCAGGACAAGCAGAAAGCATGCCTTAGCACCCTCGCTGCACCGCTGACTGGGAGCCGCCCGAGGTAAGCCCCCGCTCCAACTCTGTGCCTCAGCTTTGAGCCCCCCCCCATCCAGAGCCCCTTCCTGCACCCCAAACCCCTCATCCCCAGCCTCACCCCAGAGCCTGCACCCCCAGCCCAGAACCCTGATGCCCTCCTGCACCCCAATCCCCTGCCCCAGGCCAGAGCCCCTCCCATGCCCCAAACCCCTCATGCCCAGCTCTGTTGGGTCACAGTCATCAACAATTTTCTTCAACTGGGTTGCCAGAAAAAAAGTTTGAAAACCACTGATGTAGACAAGACTTTTTACTTAAACTGTAAGCTGTTGGTGATAGAGACCATCTTTTTATACTTGTATTATGTGTAGCACAATGGGACTTGAGCTTTTAAGCATTACCATAACACAGATAATTAATAATAAAAGAGATGTAATAAAGAAATGGAGGCACAACTTTTCAAAGAAAAGGGACAACACTAAACTAATGGTGTTAAACATCTGGCCCAAGGGCAGGTATACTTATTATTTGTATTAGCTATTTATCTCACCCCATGAAAGACTGCAGCCTTTAAGCCTTAATTTTTAAAATAAAAAAGTATTTTTGCCTTTATGATTACGAAGAAAAGCTCCCAAATATGAACTGACTTTAAATCAATGCAAAATGGTCTTTCTTCATCTGCAGATAGTCTGAGAAGGGTGAACTGGCACCTTTAATATCAAAAAGATAGTACATTTAAATAACTTCAAGAGCCAGATTTTAAAATAATTTAAGTATTAAGTGCAAATCTGTGCCCCTAATTTATGCAATACATTGACAATGTGTGTGCAAAACATGCAATAACATGCTAACGATCTAATAAACAAAAGGCAGAAATAGCCCCTGGTTTTAGGAACTTTGTATTATTTTTCCTAATGAGTGATGCTGTATGCAAAAGTAACATCATTAAAGTCCTGATCCTGGAAACACTTAGCATGTGACTGCACAGGAAAAAAGGCATGTTCTTAGGTCCTATTAGAACATACATGGTAACACAAGTCAAAATCCCAATGAAGACCAGGCACTTTGTAACTTTCACATGTTAGCAAGTTAAGGTAAAGACTATGGGGGGGCATTTTTTCCCAGTGAAGACAAGGCCTTAAGCATTCAGTGAGACTACTCACTTGCATGAAGTTATGCACTTGCTTAAAGTATTTCTGGGCTAATGCTTTGATCCGTCAAAGAAAACTTCGCAGGTGCAGCCCCATCAGCTACAGATGGTTCTTTTTCCAGGATTGGAATTTACATGAAGAAATTTAGATCATGTGTGACAAAATCATAATATTTTTACTTTTGTTGGAAACTGTAATTTTTTCCAATTAATGATGGTATGGATTTCTAAACTAATCATTTTATTTGGAAACAGTGCCTGATTTCCATCTCCTCTATATGACTCTGTCATCACTGTAGATATAACTGTGGATTTAAAAAAAATATTGTTTGGCAATAGGGATTTATCCAGTGTCTTTAACACACACCAGCTTTGAATTTATTTAATTTTAACTCTCTTTTCTATTGATAGCTAATGCTTTTCTACATATACACTTCTGATTTGGAACAAACAGAAATCTGTTTTGTTTTGGATAATTAGGAGCATATGAAAGATTTTAGAACTGAGATGGGAAAGTAGGATTTGTTTGACTAGCATTTGGTATCTTTGGTGGCATTTAGAGTTTGGATGCTTATTAAAAGAGCCAACTGTATCTGTAATTAAGTAATTGAAGTTGTCTTGGTTATCCACTTTTTGTTGTTGATATTGGTAGGAATTTGTTTTCTTCCTTCCTTGGGCACTTTTGATATATCTTTGGATTAGACACAATGCAAGAACTGCTTGATGCCTACAGTCCCTTTTTCTTTAGTGGATACCTTTTATTTCCTTCCTCTGCTTTTATTTAGGGGTAGATGCATTTCTGAAGGTCTGCTTACTTTCTCAAGGTGTTCATAGTTCTGTGGACCATGTTTGTTTAATAGACATGAACACATTTAAGGCTTGTTATTGCACCATTTATGCTGGGGCAGTTTTGCAGCTGACTTCAGGGGGAGCAGGATAAAATCCTTTGCAAACCCATCATCATGACACCTGAGACCCTCACAAATTTATCAACTGTACTTGCACAATTCCATATTAATAGATTTTAAGGGCAAAAGAACCATTATGATCATCTAATTTGACCTCCTGCATAATACAGGCTATAGAATTTCCCCAGTAATTTCTGCACTAAATCTATAACTTCTGGTTGAACTAGAGCATATATTTTAAAAAGACATCCAGTCTTGATTTAAAGACTTCAAGTAAGGGAGAATCCAAGTAAGTTCTTCCAATGGTTACTTACCCTCACTTTTCTTTGATAAGAAGTTCAATCTATTTAGCTTAAGTCTCTTGTAAGGCAGATTTTCAAGGCCTTGAATCATAGTTTTTTGGGGTGGTTTTTTTTTCTGAACACTTTAAAATTTTTCAACAAATTCCTTCTCTCTTCCCTTCAGGGGCTGGGCTTTCTTAATTTTGTTTTGTCTTTCAATGCTGTTAGTGTAGTATCACTGTAAGGAAAAGGCAAGGTGAAAAAAAAAGATGGGTTGCAGTTTCTCTAAGGTTGTGAGGAGTGGAATGGTGGCTGCCCCTTCCCAAGTCTCTATCTCTACTTTGAAACCTCTTTGGTTGAGGTGGCAGCTTCATTATAAGCTACAGCCAGTCAGACACCCCAGTTCCAGGATCAGCTCTAGAGTTCTAAAGAGGGGCTGTTGGAGATCCCAACTGTCACCTCTGTGGATGGTGTCCAGTCCATGCAGTGGAGCAGCCAGGGCAGGGCTTTCCAGCTTCCAGCCACCACCCCTTCACTTCCTGCCCCGCCACCGCCTGCTGCCTACCCTACCCTTCCCATCCAGCCGGCTGTCACCCACCCTCCCCTCACCTGCCATCACCTGCAGCCTACCCTCCACTTCCCTTCCCTGCAGTTGCCTGCCACCTACCCTCCTCTTCCCTGCCATCGCCTGCCACCAACCCTATCCTCCCCTGCCAAGGCCTGCTACCTACCCTACCTCTCCTGCCCAGCTGGCTGTCACCCACCCTCCACTTCCCTTCCCTGCCATTGCCTGCCACCAACCCTATCCTCCCCTGCCAAGGCCTGCTACCAACCCTACCTCTCCTGCCCAGCCGGCTGTCACCCACCCTTCACTGCCATCGCCTACCCTCCACTTCCCTCCCCTGCCATCGCCTGCCACCTACCCACCCTTCCTGCCCAGCCAGCTGTCACCCACCCTTCCCTCGCCTACCCTCCACTTCCCTTCCTGGCTGTCACCTACCCTACCCCTCCTGCCCAACCAGCGGTCACCCACTCTTCCATGCCACCAACCCTATCCTACCCTTCCATCACCTGTCACCTACCGTACCCTCCTGCCCATGTGGCTGTCACCCATCCTTCCCTTCCCTGCTGTCGCCCACTTTCTCCTGCCCAGTCGCTTGCCACCTATCCTTTTCTTCCCGGCCATTCCCCACCGCCTACCCTTCCAGAGAGGTAGCAGCCATCAGGTACGTGACAAATATCTGACTCCATATATTCAGTCTGAAAGGTTCTTTTGGCATTAGTTGCTGCTGGCTCAGGCTGTGCTGCACTTCTGCTCTCCAGACCAATAGAGCCCCAAAAGCAGGGAAATATTGTATAACTTCTTCATTCCAGTTATTCCAATAATCTGGCAACTCTCTTCTAGTACCCACTTCATGATACTTCCCTTTTGCTATCTTCCTGTAAATGAGCAAACAATACATTCTTCTGACCCTGCTCAACCCTTGAAGGGAGAGGATAGAAACTCATACCTCTGGTTACTAAAAATCTGGTAACACTATGAATGAGACCTTGCCTTTAAGGATTTGTGATGAAGGTTTTAATAGCTGTTACCACAATTGTCTTGTGGCGCTGACCCAGTAAGTAACAACCACTAGGTAAGTAACAACAGGAAGATGGAGTATTACAGAATATATATCTATACAAGTTTTGAGGGTACAAAATGGCAGGTGAATATAGACAATGGCCAAGTCTGCACTAGGAATACTGGTATACTATCCCAAGATGTGGGGACTCTAAAAAAAGATTTGGGGGTCATGATGGATAATCAGCTAAACATGAACTTCCGATGTGACTAAAAGAGCTAATACAATCCTGGGAATCTTGAGTAGGAGTAGAGAGGTTATTTAATCTCTGTATTGGCAATGGTGCGACGGCTGCTGGAATACTGTGTCCAGTTCTGGTGCCCACAATTCAGGAAGGATATTGATAAATTTGAGATAGTTCAGAGAAGAGCCATGAGAACGATTAAAGGATTAGAAAACATGACTTATAATGATAGACTCAAAGCACACAATCTATTTAGCTAAAACAGAAGGTTAAGGGGTGACTTGCTTACAGTCTATAAGTACTTACAAGGGGAACACATATTTAATAAATGAGCTCTTTAAGCTAGTAGGGAAAGGTATAACAATGTCCAGTAGTGGGAAGTGAAGCTAGACAAATTCAGACTGGAAATAAGGCATTTAATGGTGAGAGTAATTCACAATTGGAACAGTTTACCAAGGGTTGTGATGGGTTGTCCCCCACTGACAATTTTTAAATTAAAATTGGATTTTTTTTTAAAGATTTACTCTAGGAATTATTTTGGGGGATTTCTCTGGCCTGTGTTATATAGGAAGTCAGATTATATGATCACAGTGGTCCCTGCTGGCCTTAAAATCTATAACTCTTGCCTTGCTATGTAGGAAGCAAGATTTAATGGCTGGGATTGGGGAATCAATTGGAATTCTGATGTGTTTGGTTTGGGAAAGAAGTGGCTGCCGAATGGAAGATATATAAGATGTACAACAGAACCATTCTACATGTAGTATATTACATAGAAATATATATATATATATATATATATATATATTTAATTAACAATACTGAGAATGTAATACCCTGTTTCCCCGAAAATAAGACAGTGTCTTATATTAATTTTTGCTCCCAAAGATGCGCTAGGTCTTATTTTCAGGGGATGTCTTATTTTTCAGAAATGAAAAATGCCTTATTATCGGTGGATGCCTTATTATCGGGGAGGTCTTATTATCGGGGGGATGCCTTATATTACAACGAGAGGCAAAACTGTAAGTAGGCCTTATTTTCGGAGGATGTCTTATTTTCGGGGAAACAGGGTAGTTCTTTACAAATATTTAATCCCTTTGATTTCACCCCATGTTTAATAACATTAAATAAATGATCCATTTATTCATCAGTTCCATGAAGATGAGAACAGCTGGAGTGAGAGGAAAACAATCTTCCACTAATGTACCTAGGCTTCCATGCCCCTGGAGAAGCATGGCACTGTCCTCTATTCTAATGCGTATAAATAGGGCCCTACCAAATTCACGGTCCATTTTGGTCAATTTCACAGTCATAGGATTTAAAAATAATAAATATCATGATTTCAGCTATTTAAATCTGAAATTTCATGTAATTGTAGGGTTCCTGACTCATAAAGGAGTTGTGGGGAGGTCACAAGGCTATTGTAGGAGGAGTTGCAGTACTGCTACCCTTACTTCTGCGCTGCTGCTGGAGGGGCGCTGGCTTCAGAGCTGGGTGCCCAGCTAACAGCTGCTGCTCTCTGGCTGCCCATCTCCAAAGGCGGCGCAGACGTAAGGGTGGCAATATTGTGACCCCCCCCCCCCAAATAACCTTGTGATCCCCCTGCAATGCCCTTTTGGGTCAGGACCCCCAATTTGAGAAATGCTGGTCTCCCTCATGAAATCTGTATAGTAGGATAAAAGCACACAGAAAACCAGATTTCGTGGTCCGTGACACATTTTTCACAGCCTTGAATTTGGTAGAGCCCACATATAAACCCAGAAATGGTGTGGGAACTAATCACCTTCCTGTTCTAGTGAGGTTACTTGCAAACCTGGAAGAAGACAAACGGAGATGAACGATTTTAAGCTTGTTTTTAAGGTTCTTGGTAAAAAGCAAAATTGAGCCATGATTTTTAAAATAAGTGAGGTTCACAGTCAGAGCAGATTACGATTACTTAAATCCGGTACATTGCAGCAGGCCAAGCTTTAAGGTTCCCTTTCCTGGCAGCAGCACTCGCTGTTTCGCGGGTCGGCTGGTGCTCTGGAGGTAGCAGGCCCAACAGTGAATACCCCCCTGACTTTACCCTGCCCTGTGCCCTTCTTTCTGATCCTCAACCGCCTTGCCGCCCTGCAGAGTCCGCCACCTTCTCCCTTGGTCCCCGTCAGGCCGCCAACTTCCTCCCGTCGCTCGCACTCCCGGCTGCTGAGTCCTGCCCCCCTCACCTAGCTCCTCCCTCCGCTCACACTGTCCCAGGGCGCCGGGCTGACATCACGCCCGGGGTTTCCATCGGGCCGAGGGAGGGGGAGACTTGACTGTACTGAGCGGAGGTAGCGTGATGGCGGCGGCCGGGAGGACCTAAGCGGTGGCGGCAGCGGCGCAGCGCGCACCCTGGTTCTCTTCCCCTCCCGGTTCGGGCTTCATTGTGCGAAGCGCCGCGGGCCAGCCCGCCGTGTAGGTCAGCAAGGGGCTCAGTGCGGCCGGCGGGGAAGAAGCGGCCCAGGCCCGGCGGCGGCGGCCGGAGTAGCCCCCGAGCCCGGGCTGCAGGCAGCACTTTCCTCTCCACTGGGATAACGCTGTGTCCCGACAGCGCGGCCCTGGGGAGGCCCGGCCGAGACACGCGCAGGTAGGAAGCGGCCTGCCCGGGCTGGGCTCCTTAGTTTTTCGCAGGGCTGGAGCTGGACTCACTGCGGCTGCCGGGGGCTCGGGCGCTGAGTGGGAAGAAGCCGGGATGGGGCCTGTTTACCGCTTCCAGGCGGGCCGGGGGTGATGAGCGCGAGGAAGCTGGGCTCGCTGTGAGCCACGGGGGGCTGAGCTCGATGGCTCCTGGCGGGGGAGTCGGCCCTCGCGCTGCCTTGGCGATGTGAGGACCGTGCAGCGCGGGGGCTGAGTCGGCCGGGAAGCCGTGGCCAAGAGCGGCGCCAGAGCAGGCCGCGCCGGGAGCGGGGAAGTGTCCACGGAGGAGGAGGGAGACCGACCGACCATTGCCGGGAGGGGGCGGAGGCCGGGGCGGTTCTGACCTGGGCGCTCCTGGAGGGCGGGTGGTTGGGAAAGTAAGAGGCCGCTGCGTTTCGGGGATTACAGCCAGGGAAGCTCTTTGGCCCGCGGGTCCCACAGCACAGCAGGGAGGTGCATGGTGGGGAGAGGGAGCTGCGACCACCGGGCTGGGCGGGTAAATTTGGAAGCTACTGAAGGCCGAATGACTGGGATGGGGATGCCGCGGAGCTTGGCCCGCAGCGGGTGCTAGGCAGGCCTCCTAGCGGGCAGCTTTGTTGACCCACTAGACCCCACAGGTCTGTAATCGATAGGGGCGCTCCCACCACGACAGCGCCTGGAAGTGCTTTAGCGATGGGCCGCCCCACGGACGCGCTGTTCCCCTTGTGAGCGGCCTGTTTGTCTCCGATTCCCAGTCGGGTTGGGCTTGTGGCTGGGTCAGGATTATCGGGCTCCTTGGTAGTTCATACCCTCCGCCATGTCCTTTGTGTACTGGCCTGGATGAGAAACTGTGATGCCTGAGAGGAGGAGGAGTAGTCCGAGGGAACCCCAGCAGGACAGACTCAGTCGGATCACTGTGGGCAAACGAGGAGGGGCGGGCGGGTGAGCTGTGTATGAAACCCTCGTCTCATTCACATCCATTCAGTGCCTTCGGGGCACTCTTCATTTGCTGATTTGTTAGGAGGTTTATCCTTGTACTTCTGCTGTAGGACACTTACAGTGACCCCGGACGCTTCGGATACTTGAGTACACACAGCTCTGATTATCCTGGTATGTGAAATATTGACCATTTCAGCTGTGGGATCTTGAGTTAGATTTGTTATTGGATAACTCTTGACAAGTATAACTTTTTAAATGTGTGGCAGTTATGCTGGTTGATAATTAGAGAAAATGTTATGTTTGAACCTGGAAATGCTTTTACAGTATGTTTTTATAGTATTTATTTACTGATTTGATTATTGTTCCATCAATTGAAATAAAATACTTGCCTTTTTAACCTATACTTGTTTAAAGTTTATTATGTAGTAGAGCTTAAAAGCCAAGTAGGTCTAGATCAGGGGTTCTCAAACTGGGGGTTGGGACCCCTCAGGGGGTCATAAGGTTATGGGGGGGGGTGTCAAGAGCTGTCAGCCTCCACCCCAAAGCCTGCTTTGCCTGCAGCATTTATAATGGTGTTAAATATATAAAAAGTGTTTTTTAATGTAGAAGGGGGCTCGCACTCAGAGGCTTGCTATGTGAAAGGGGTCACCAGTAAAAAAAGTTTGAGAGCCATTGGTCTAGATCACATTGTTCAGCCCTTGATACATACAATAAATGACAGTTCCTGTCCCAAAATGTTGACCAGTAGTACCTTCTCACTTAAATAAAAGTGTTTTTCTAATTTATAGTATTTTCAGTTTGTGTACTTTGTGTTTGTCACAGTACTTTCAGTGTAACAGTTCCTTTGTATAGCCAGTCATACTCCGTTCTTTGTGTGGGCCTTTCACAGAGCAATGGGAAAGAGAAATGTTCTTTAAACAGGAAAGTGTGATTACAAAACTATCAGCAATTGCAGTGGGTAGTGCCAGAAACTCCTTTTCACTTTTTTTAATGAAGTAGATTTCATATTTGAGCCTTTCAATGTTAGTTTGTTAGGTCAGTTATCTTTAGCATCCTTAAAGGTTGTATGGAACCATGTAATATTTAAAATCATATTCTTAACACTTTTGTATGTCTAACTGTGTTTTAGGTAATTTGGGAAAGGATCTTGAATACCTTCAGTGAACAGTTGAACAAACAAGTCACCTGTAAAACACGTGGAGTACAAGGAAGACTATAAAGGGAACTTTTAATATCCATCTCAAAAACTGAGTGGACTTGTATTTTAAACTTCTGAATATTTACAATGAATGGGCACAGTGATGAGGAAAGCATAAGAAACAGTAGTGGAGAATCAAGGTAAGCACTAATTATTTCAAGTCTCTGCTATATGGTCTTGTTTGAAGACAGCTTGAATTTATAACTTTATTGTGGGCAGCTGAAACTCTTTGGCATAGATGTAGAACATAGTTTTTAGGTCTCATTCTGTCCTCTTCAGATCCTTATATAATGCCTGTCACTTTGGTATCTTAATGCATGTTGTATTATAAGCATACAGTTAGTTTATTCGTATTTAGCCTGTGCTATCTGCATTTGGGGAAAAAAACAGCTTGCTTGGCATTATTTAACAACTGTCAGCATTGTTTTATAAAAACTGTAGACCTTAGTAAAGGAAGTTATTTTAGTGTGTTAAATTAGTATTTAGGTAATATAGTTGGTCTAAGAGAAGAGCTTTACTGTTTATGAAAATGATTTTTGTTCTGTCTAATAAATTTGAAGATGGAAAAATGTATTAAGAATATCAAAATAAGCCTTGGATATTGGAAATGCAACCTAGCACTCAGATACCATGGTGATGGATGCAGTATAAAAGCCCAGCCTAACCTATCAGAGGAGGTTGATCTTTGATTTTGTTACGTAATCTGTAGTTTTCCTTAGTTGCTGAGCTACAAAAGCTTTGGGGGCTTCACCAGTGTGACATAATCAGGTAACAAAATTGCCTTCTCAAGTACGGCCATTGATTCATTGCCATTTTGAGTTATTTAACAATCTGTAATCTAGAAGTTACTAGTCTCAAACTTTGTTTTGGTGCTCGAGAATGTATACTGCTTTTAGTTGTTTAGAAGACTTTTCTCTTACTATAGGGAAGTTTTAGTATAATACAGAACTTGTCTTTCAAACCAAGCAAAACAGTCCTCATGGAACCTCAAAGGCTATTTTTTTCATAAATGGGGGTAAGAAAGATAAAACTTTGTGTGTATAATTTTTATAAATTGTGTAAATTTAGGGTCTCGCTGGATTTCTGATAACTTCCATGGCTGTAGAAAATACAACTTCCATCTAAAAGATTCTCTGCTTGGTTGCAGAGAATTTGACCAAATTGTTCCATTTTTTTTTTTTTTTAAACATCTTTAGACTGAAACAGTTGTAAAGGAGGTGTGAACTACCTCTTTCTTTCAATGGGATGTTAGTTCTCATTCAAGCTTCAGTGTGTAAATATTAACTATTTAGCTAATCAATTTACCAGAACCTCCCAGTTAATGTATTTAAACACTATGGACAAGAATTAAAATTTGTTATCCTACAAATGTGCTTGGTATGGTGTGCTTGGGGATTGGCCCTGCTTTGAGCAGGGGGTTGGATTAGATGACCTCCTGAGGTCCCTTCCAACCCTGATATTCTATGATTCTATGATTAACAGCTTTGTATGACTGTAAGAAGTTCAAAGATTTCTATTTAAATTAAAGTAATATAATGCGTGCTGCACATGGGATGGGACAAGACATCCAAAAATGTATTTACACAATAAATACAATCATGCCTCTGTGTAATGAGAACTTCAGTTATACCTAGAATTAATAATGTATATGCATTTTAAAATGACAAGTTTCAAATTTTTGTTTTAGTGCTTGATAATGATAATGATTCACTCTAGTGTTTCTGAAGGCTTACTTGATGAGTAGACAATTATCTTGCTTTTATTGGAAGCAGCAAGGTTATGGAATTTCAGCTGCAGTTTAATACCATAATGTTGCACAAGTTCAGAGCTATGCTTATTTTCACTTTCTCAGAAAAAAATAGCATCAACAAAGCTTGTCCTCCTGAATTTCAAAATGTTGTAAATCAAAATTCAAAAACTGTGGCTAACTTGTCTGGAACATCTCACATGTTTTTGCAAATGTATGGGATTGCATTGCCTACTTAAAAAGAAACACAAGCCATCCTAATTAAAGATAATGTAGGAAGAGAGATGCCTCATATCAAACTGAAACACTGCACCTGCTGCATAATGTATATAGAATAGCAATGTATGTGTGTTTTCTTGTTTAAAAAAGATAACATACTGTATTTTCTGGCGTATAAGACTACTTTTTAACCCAGGAAAATCTTCTCAAAAGTCGGGGGTCGTCTTATATGCCGGGTGTAGTCTTATAGGGTGGGTGCTGAAACTTCCGAGCCGGACTGGAGAATCTGCGGTCGCCGCATATGGTGGGGGGAGCTCAAAAATGGCCGCGGCCACATCCCCGCCCGATGACGAGGTGAGGGGGCGCCTCACCGGGAAGGTGTAAGTGAAGGGCAGAGCAAGCTGCAGGCGTCCGGGATGCCCGGGGTATGGAAAAAAGAGAGCGGCGCTGTGCCCAGAAAAACACGCCTCTTTCACCCGTCTGGCCCGCCCTTGTATCCTATTACCGTACCTCCTTCTCTGCCTCTCAGATCTCGCTCCTGAGGACTGCAGTGAAGTGGCGCAGGCGCGCATGTGCGAGATCTGAGAGGCAGAGAAGGAGGTAATAGGATACAAGGGCGGGCCAGATGGGTGAAAGAGGCGTGTTTGCCCTACCGCTCTGATAGTCTTGGAGACAGGGAGGGCTGGGCAGGCAGGGAGAGCTGACCAATCCAAGCAGGCTTTGTATACAACAACCAGCCAATCGCCGGTAAGATACATCGCTTGCCGTGATTGGCTGGTTGTTGTATACTGAGTACCACATACAGTACAGCACCAGTATCTGTACCTGTTCATACAGTATAGCACCAGTACATACAGGACAGTATACAAATGTCCAACAGTCAAAACCCCATCATGGCTCCACCAGCAAGAAGAAAGAAATATGAAGCCAGTTTCAAACTTAAAGTTGTAAACTTTGCCATGGAACATAACTGCGCTGCTGCAAGACAATATGGAGTAACAGAAAAGATGGTTCGGGACTGGAAAGCAAATGAAAAAGCATTAAAGAGTATGCCAAGGGGTAAGTGTGCATTAAGAAGAGGCACTCCACATTGGCTAGAACTCGAAAAACATGTAGCAGACATGGTGAATGAGCATCGCCAAAACGGTTATGTAGTGACACGAAATAAAATACATTTGTTTGCACTTCAGTGGGCCAAATCTAACCCAGATCACAGCAACAGATTTAAGGCCACTGTATCCTGGTGTACTAGATTCATGGGAAGGCATAATATGGTACTGAGGCAAAAGATGAAAATTGCCCCAAAATTACCTGCAGATCTTGATAGCAAAGTAAATAGTTTCCATCGATACGTAATACAACAGCGCACTAAACATGGCTATGCGTTAAGTAGTATTGGAAATATGGATGAAACTCCAATGAATTTTGATATGGTTGGAAATAAAACTGTCCATCAAAAAGGTGAAAAAACAATTTTAATTAAAACAACAGGACATGAGAAGTCCAGTTTTACAGTGGTACTAGGATGCACAGCTGATGGCGCCAAACTGAGACCAATGATTATTTTTAAAAGAAAAACAATGCCGAAATTCAAGTTCCCTGTTGGTTGTTTTGTACATGTGAATGAAAAAGGCTGGATGGATGAAGAAGGGGTAAAGCTATGGCTTGATAATGTATGGAGCAGGCGACCAGGTGGACTTATTCAAAAATGTAGTCTACTGGTGTGGGATATGTTCAGGGCTCATTTAACTCCCAGCACCAAGCAAATGCTTGCAAGACTAAACACAGATGCGGCAGTTATTCCTGCAGGATTGACATCGTTGGTACAGCCACTGGATGTGTGCCTAAACAAGCCATTTAAAGATCGCATTCAAGAACAGTGGAATGAATGGATGGTTAGCGGCGAAAAGTCATTCACAAAAGGAGGAAACATGCGTGCTCCACAGTTGGATGTTTTGTGCAAGTTTGTCATAAAAGCCTGGAATGATATTGATGCAGAAACAGTAATCAAGTCTTTCAAGAAGTGTGGCATATCAAATTCATTAGATGGTATGGAGGACGACTACTTGTGGCAAGATGAAGAGGAAGCCGAAGCTGAGACCACACCATCTGATACGGAATTCGATCCATACGATGACTGCCTTACAAATGTATCACAAGATGTCATTGATGTACTTATGATATCAGATGACGAACAGGAGGATTTTGAAGGCTTTTAAAGGGAAACTGTCACACCAGGAAAACCTGTAAAAATACCGTAGCTTGCAGTTATGATGGGCGTTGCTAACTCGCCAGGGACTTGCCCGGCACTTGCTCTCTCTCTTTTGTTTGTTATCTTCCTCCTATCATCATCAGTTCCAGTTTGGTTGACAGCTTAGAAAACAAACAGCATGGCAGCTCCCA